>NW_027448872.1:15000-46596 GCF_030867145.1 Opisthocomus hoazin
CATAGAGTTTCTCTCCGGAACCATAGAGACGGAGTTCCGGGGCTTTGGAGGACTTCCGGACCATAGAGTTTTTCTCCGGAACCATAGAGATGAAGTTCTGGTACTGTGGAGGACTTCCGGAGCATAGAGTTTCTCTCTGGAACCTTAGAGATGCAGTTCCGGTGCTGTGGAGGACTTCCGGACCATAGAGTTTCTCTCTGGAACCATAGATATGGAGCTCCGTGGCTCTGGAGGACTTCCGGACCATAGAGTTGACGGCCGGAACCATAGAGATGCAGTTCTGGTGCTGTGGAGGACTTTCGGACAATAGAGTTGACGGCCGGAACCATAGAGATGCAGTTCCGGTGCTTTGGAGGACTTCCGGACCATAGAGTTCCGTGCCGGAACCATAGAGACGCTGTTCCGGTGCGCGGGAGGACTTCCGGACCGTAGAGTTCCGCGCCGGAACCATAGAGACGCTGTTCTGGTGCGCGGGAGGACTTCCGGACCATAGAGTTCCGCGCCGGAACCATAGAGACGCTGTTCCGGTGCCCCGGAGGACTTCCGGACCATAGAGTTCCGTGCCGGAACCATAGAGACGCTGTTCCGGTGCGCGGGAGGACTTCCGGACCATAGAGTTCCGTGCCGGAACCATAGAGACGCTGTTCCGGTGCGCGGGAGGACTTCCGGACCATAGAGTTCCGTGCCGGAACCATAGAGACGCTGTTCCGGTGCGCGGGAAGACTTCCGGACCATAGAGTTCCATGCCGGAACCATAGAGACGCTGTTCCGGTGCCCCGGAGGACTTCCGGACCATAGAGTTTCGCGCCGCAACCATAGAGACGCTGTTCCTGTGCCCCGGAGGACTTCCGGACCATAGAGTTCCGCGCCGGAACCATAGAGTCGCTGTTCCGGTGCGCGGGAGGACTTCCGGACCATAGAGTTCCGCGCTGGAACCACAGAGACGCTGTTCCGGTGCGCGGGAGGACTTCCGGACCATAGAGTTCCGTGCCGGAACCATAGAGATGCTGTTCCGGTGCGCGGGAGGACTTCCGGACCATAGAGTTCCGTGCCGCAACCATAGAGACGCTGTTCCGGTGCCCCGGAGGACTTCCGGACCATAGAGTTCCGTGCCGGAACCATAGAGACGCTGTTCCGGTGCCCCGGAGGACTTCCGGACCATAGAGTTCCGCGCCGGAACCATAGATATGGAGTTCCGGGGCTTTGGAGGACTTTCGGACCATAGAGTTGACGGCCGGAACCATAGAGTTGCAGTTCCGGTGCTTTGGGGGACTTTCGGACCATGGAGTTGACGGCCGGAACCATAGAGATGCAGTTCCGGTGCTTTGGGGGACTTTCGGACCATAGAGCTTCTCTCCGGAACCATAGAGATGCAGTTCCAGTCCTTTGGAGGACTTCCGGACCATAGAGTTTCTCTCCGGAACCATAGAGATGCAGTTCCAGTGCTCTGGAGGACTTCCGGACCATAGAGTTTCTCTCCGGAACCATAGATATGGAGTTCCGGGGCTTTGGAGGACTTTCGGACCATAGAGTTGACGGCCGGAACCATAGAGTTGCAGTTCCGGTGCTTTGGAGGACTTTCGGACCATGGAGTTGACGGCCGGAACCATAGAGATGCAGTTGCGGTGCTTTGGAGGACTTCCGGACCATAGAGTTTCTCTCCGGAACCATAGAGATGAACTTCCGGTACTGTGGAGGACTTCCGGACCATAGAGTTTCTCTCTGGAACCTTAGAGATGCACTTCCGGTGCTCTGGAGGACTTCCGGACCATAGAGTTTCTCTCCGGAACCATAGATATGCAGTTCCGGGGCTTTGGAGGACTTCCGGACCATAGAGTTGACGGCCGGAACCATAGAGTTGCAGTTCCGGTGCTTTGGAGGACTTCCGGACCATAGAGTTTCTCTCCGGAACCATAGAGATGCAGTTCCGGTGCTTTGGAGGACTTTCGGACCATGGAGTTGACGGCCGGAACCATAGAGATGCAGTTCCGGTGCTGTGGAGGACTGCCGGACTATAGAGTTTCTCTACAGAACCATAGAGATGCAGTACCGGTGCTTTGGAGGACTTCCGGACCATAGAGGTGACGGCAGAAACCATAGAGATGCAGTTCCGGTTCTTTGGGGGACTTCCGGACCATAGAGCTTCTCTCCAGAACCATAGAGATGCAGTTCCAGTCCTTTGGGGGACTTCCGGACCATAGAGTTTCTCTCTGGAACCTTAGAGATGCAGTTCCGGTGCTCTGGAGGACTTCCGGACCATAGAGTTTCTCTCCGGAACCATAGATATGGAGCTCCGTGGCTCTGGAGGACTTCCGGACCATAGAGTTGACGGCCGGAACCATAGAGATGCAGTTCTGGTGCTGTGGAGGACTTTCGGACAATAGAGTTGACGGCCGGAACCATAGAGATGCAGTTCCGGTGCGCGGGAGGACTTCCGGACCATAGAGTTCCGTGCCGGAACCATAGAGACGCTGTTCCGGTGCGCGGGAGGACTTCCGGACCGTAGAGTTATGTGCCGGAACCATAGAGACGCTGTTCTGGTGCGCGGGAGGACTTCCGGACCATAGAGTTCCGTGCCGGAACCATAGAGACGCTGTTCCGGTGCGCAGGAGGACTTCCGGACCATAGAGTTATGTGCCGGAACCATAGAGACGCTGTTCTGGTGCGCGGGAGGACTTCCGGACCATAGAGTTCCGTGCCGGAACCATAGAGACGCTGTTCCGGTGCCCCGGAGGACTTCCGGACCATAGAGTTCCGTGCCGGAACCATAGAGTCGCTGTTCCGGTGCACGGGAGGACTTCCGGACCATAGAGTTCCGCGCTGGAACCATAGAGACGCTGTTCCGGTGCGCGGGAGGACTTCCGGACCATAGAGTTCCGTGCCGGAACCATAGAGACGCTGTTCCGGTGCGCGGGAGGACTTCCGGACCATAGAGTTCCGTGCCGCTACCATAGAGACGCTGTTCCGGTGCGCGGGAGGACTTCCGGACCATAGAATTCCGTGCCGGAACCATAGAGACGCTGTTCCGGTGCCCCGGAGGACTTCCGGACCATAGAGTTCCGTGCCGGAACCATAGATATGGAGTTCCGGGGCTTTGCAGGACTTTCGGACCATAGAGTTGACGGCCGGAACCATAGAGTTGCAGTTCCGGTGCTTTGGAGGACTTTCGGACCATGGAGTTGACGGCCGGAACCATAGAGATGCAGTTGCGGTGCTTTGGAGGACTTCCGGACCATAGAGTTTCTCTCCGGAACCATAGAGATGCAGTTCTGGTGCTGTGGAGGACTTTCGGACAATAGAGTTGACGGCCGGAACCATAGAGATGCAGTTCCGGTGCTTTGGAGGACTTCCGGACCATAGAGTTGACGGCCGGAACCATAGAGTTGCAGTTCCGGTGCTCTGGAGGACTTCCGGACCATAGAGTTTCTCTCCGGAACCATAGATATGGAGTTCCGGGGCTTTGGAGGACTTCCGGACCATAGAGTTGACGGCCGGAACCATAGAGTTGCAGTTCCGGTGCTTTGGAGGACTTCCGGACCATAGAGTTTCGCTCCGGAACCATAGAGATGCAGTTGCGGTGCTTTGGAGGACTTCCGGACCATAGAGTTTCTCTCCGGAACCATAGAGATGAAGTTCCGGTACTGTGGAGGACTTCCGGACCATAGAGTTTCTCCCCGGAACCATAGATACGGAGTCCCGGTGCTCTGGAGGACTTCCGGACCATAGAGTTTCTCTCCGGAGCCATAGATATGGAGTTCCGGGGCTTTGGAGGACTTCCGGACCATAGAGTTGACGGCCGGAACCATAGAGTTGCAGTTCCGGTGCTTTGGAGAACTTCCGGACCATAGAGTTTCCCTCCGGAACCATAGAGATGAAGTTCCGGGGCTTTGGAGGACTTCCGGACCATAGAGTTGACGGCCGGAACCATAGAGTTGCAGTTCCGGTGCTTTGGAGGACTTTCGGACCATGGAGTTGACGGCCGGAACCATAGAGATGCAGTTCCGGTGCTTTGGGGGACTTTCGGACCATAGAGCTTCTCTCCGGAACCATAGAGTTGCTGTTCCGGTGCTTTGGAGGACTTCCGGACCATAGAGTTTCTCTCTGGAACCATAGAGATGCAGTTCCGGTGCTGTGGAGGACTTCCGGACCATAGAGTTTTTCTCCGCAACCATAGAGACGGAGTTCCGGGGCTTTGGAGGACTTCCGGACCATAGAGTTTTTCTCCGGAATCATAGAGATGAAGTTCTGGTACTGTGGAGGACTTCCGGACCATAGAGTTTCTCTCTGGAACCTTAGAGAAGCAGTTCCGGTGCTGTGGAGGACTTCCGGACCATAGAGTTTCTCTCTGGAACCATAGATATGGAGCTCCGTGGCTCTGGAGGACTTCCGGACCATAGAGTTTCTCTCCGGAACCATAGATATGGAGTTCCGGGGCTTTGGAGGACTTCCAGACCATAGAGTTGACGGCCGGAACCATAGAGTTGCAGTTCCGGTGCTTTGGAGGACTTCCGGACCATAGAGTTTCTCTCCGGAACCATAGAGATGAAGTTCCGGTACTGTGGAGGACTTCCGGACCATAGAGTTTCTCTCTGGAACCATAGATATGGAGCTCCGTGGCTCTGGAGGACTTCCGGACCATAGAGTTGACGGCCGGAACCATAGAGATGCAGTTCTGGTGCTGTGGAGGACTTTCGGACAATAGAGTTGACGGCCGGAACCATAGAGATGCAGTTCCAGTGCTTTGGGGGACTTTCGGACCATAGAGCTTCTCTCCGGAACCATAGAGATGCAGTTCCGGTGCTCTGGAGGACTTCCGGACCATAGAGTTTATCTCCGGAACCACAGAGATGAAGTTCCGGTACTGTGGAGGACTTCCGGACCATAGAGTTTCTCTCTGGAACCCTAAAGATGCAGTTCCGGTGCTCTGGAGGACTTCCGGACCATAGAGTTTCTCTCCGGAACCATAGATATGGAGTGCCGGGGCTTTGGAGGACTTCCGGACCATAGAGTTGACGGCCGGAACCATAGAGTTGCAGTTCCGGTGCTTTGGAGGACTTCCGGACCATAGAGTTTCTCTCTGGAACCATAGAGATGCAGTTCCGGTGCTTTGGAGGACTTCCGGACCATAGAGTTTCTCTCCGGAACCATAGAGACGCAGTTCCGGTGCTTTGGAGGACTTCCGGACCATAGAGTTTTTCTCCGGAACCATAGAGATGCAGTTCCGGTGCTCTGGAGGACTTCCGGACCATAGAGTTTCTCTCTGGAACCATAGATATGGAGCTCCGTGGCTCTGGAGGACTTCCGGACAATAGAGTTGACGGCCGGAACCGTAGAGTTGCAGCTCCGGTGCTTTGGAGGACTTCCGGACCATAGAGTTTCGCTCCGGAACCATAGAGATGCAGTGCCGGTGCTTTGGAGGACTTCCGGACCATAGAGCTTCTCTCCGGAACCATAGAGTTGCTGTTCCGGTGCTTTGGAGGACTTCCGGACCATAGAGTTTCTCTCCGGAACCATAGAGATGAAGTTCCGGTACTGTGGAGGACTTCCGGACCATAGAGTTTCTCTCCGGAACCATAGATATGGAGTTCCGGGGCTTTGGAGGACTTCCGGACCATGGAGTTGACGGCCGGAACCATAGAGATGCAGTTCCGGTGCTGTGGAGGACTGCCGGACCATAGAGGTGACGGCAGAAACCATAGAGATGCAGTGCCGGTGCTGTGGAGGACTTCCGTACCATAGAGTTGCTCTCCGGAACCATAGAGATGCAGTTCCGGTGCTCTGGAGGACTTCCGTACCATAGAGTTGCTCTCCGGAACCATAGAGATGCAGTTCCGGTGCTCTGGAGGACTTCCGGACCATAGAGTTTCTCTCTGTAACCATAGATATGAAGCTCCGGAACTGCATCTCTATGGTTCCAGATAGAAACTCTATGGTCCGGAAGTCCTCCAGAGCTCCGGAACTCCGTCTCTATGGTTCCGGAGAGAAACTCTATGGTCCGGAAGTCCTCCACAGCACCGGAACTGCATCTCTATTGTTCCAGAGAGAAACTCTATGGTCCGGAAGTCCTCCAAAGCACCGGAACAGCAACTCTATGGTTCTGGAGAGGAGCTGTATGGTCCTAAAGTCCTCCAAAGGACTGGAACTGCATCTCTATGGTTCCGGCCGTCAACTCTATGGTCCGAAAGTCCTCCACAGCACCGGAACTGCATCTCTATGGTTCCGGCCGTCAACTCTATGGTCCAAAAGTCCCCCAAAGCACCGGAACTGCATCTCTATGGTTCCGGCCGTCAACTCTATAGTCCGGAAGTCCTCCAAAGCACCGCAACTCCATCTCTATGGTTCCGGCCGTCAACTCTATGGTCTGAAAGTCCTCTACAGCAACGTAACTCTATCTCTATGGTTCCGGAGAGAAACTCTATGGTCCGAAAGTCCTCCACAGCACCGGAACTGCATCTCTATGGTTCCAGAGATAAACTCTATGGTCTGAAAGTCCTCCACAGCAACATAACTCCATCTCTATGGTTCCGGAGAGAAACTCTGTTGTACCAAAGTCCTCCAAAGCACCGGAACTCCGTCTCTATGGTTCAGACCGTCAACTCTACAGTCCGAAAGTCCTCCAAAGGACCGGAACTGCATCTCTATGGTTTCAGCCATCAACTCTATGGTCCGGAAGTCCCCCAAAGCACCGGAACTGCATCTCTATGGTTCCAGCCGTCAACTCTATGGTCCGAAAGTCCTCCACAGCACCGGAACTGCATCTCTATGGTTCCGGCCGTCAACTCTATGGTCTGAAAGTCCTCCACAGCAACGTAACTGCATCTCTATGGTTCCGGAGAGAAACTCTATGGTACCAAAGTCCTCCAAAGCACCGGAACTCCGTCTCTATGGTTCAGACCGTCAACTCTACGGTCCGAAAGTCCTCCAAAGGACCGGAACTGCATCTCTACATTTCCGGCCGTCAACTCTATGGTCCAGAAGTCCCCCAAAGCACCGTAACTGCATCTCTATGGTTCCGACCGTCAACTCTATGGTCCGAAAGTCCTCCAAAGCACCAGAACTGCATCTCTATGGTTCCGGCCGTCAACTCTATGGTCCGGAAGTCCTCCACAGCACCGGAAGTCCATCTCTATGGTTCCGGTCCTCATCTCTATGGTCCGGAAGTCCTCCAAAGCACCGGAACTCCATCTTTATGGTTCCGGAGAGAAACTCTATGGTCCGGAAATCCTCCACAGCACCGGAACTGCATCTCTATGGTTCCGGAGAGAAACTCTATGGTCCGGAAATCCTCCACAGCACCAGAACTGCATCTCTATGGTTCCGGAGAGAAACTCTATGGTCCGGAAGTGCTCCAGGGCATTGGAACTGCATCTCTATGGTTTTGGCCGTCAACTCTACGGTCCGGAAGTCCTCCACAGCACCGGAACTCCATCTCTATGGTTCCGGCCGTCAACTCTATGGTCTTGAAAAAACCCATACAACTTCCACCCAAAAGGGCCATGCTAATCAACACAGGACCACCCCGTGCTGGGACTGTTCCATCCCTACTAGAATTGCTACACAAACACACAAAGCATCTCTACCTCAAACGCACACACTCTCTACAGACATGACCTCGGGACACCAGACTACCACACAGGGGACTGTTACTGCTACACTAAGATACACAGCCTGACAATAAACACAACAATGCTGAGGCTATGTGGCAGGGACCCTCTGGTGTGCCCTGCCTTGAGAGCACCTCGGCTTTGGCTAAAAGACAGGGGACTGAGTCACAGTCATCGATGGAGACTGAGTGCCACAAAAGCAATAGAACTAGGATGTCGCAGGAAATAAACCCCTGGGATAACTGTCAAGAACAGTCAGCAAGGAAACACCTGCTGGTAAAGCCCTAGCTGCAAAGCAGACTAGACTAGTGCACAAATGATGCTGGATCGGTCTAGTGGCACTGCCCTATCACATCATTCAGTGAAACAAGATCTGCTCAACTGACACTGTGTCAATAACTCAACCCTGCATAGACACTACTGATAGCTGCTGCAATTGCAGTACGATGACAATATGCCTGATGCTCTACAAGCACCTTGGGCCGCTCTGTCACATGCAAAAACATAACACGAGCCTCCTTAACAGACACCACACCCAGAATATAAGGCAGCCCTCTGCAGCTTCCCTCTAAAACCAACAATAACAGTCAGATTCCTCTGTGACAATTAAGAATTCCAGAGCATCCTAATAACTGATGAGCACCAAAGCAACCGACTGCTGAGGCCCATCACACTGCACCTCAGACCTCGCCTCAACTGTTTCTGGAGGCTTGCTGCAAAGTGCCTGCAAAGTCAATAGGAAAGACATTGCTGAGTTACAGATTTATCTCGTGCTACCTCTCAATCCAATTGCGATAAGCTTGACTCCATCTCACATGCGTAAACACCTCCGAGTCGCTTCCAGCCTCTACCCTGACGCTGCAATGCCATACCGTATGGACTTAAACACAGAACCGGAGAACACTGGCACCACCAGTGCCATACAATGCAACGCACTCTTACATCACCGACAAGACAAACCGCAACACAGGCCCATACAATGCTGAACCGTCTCAGAGAGCGTCCGTACAGAGCACTGCAATGCAGGACTGACAGAGATATACAATGCACTTCAAAATCAAGTAAATACAGAGCTCCACGATACAAAACTCAACACGGCCCTCAATACAAGGCAAGACAGTCTCCAAGAACAGAGCATACAAGTACAGAGCACTGCAATGCCAGACCGATACAGAGACAAGCACTGCAATGCAAAATCAAGAACAGAGTGCTGCAGTAAAAAACACAATACGGCATCATACAAAGCAGGGCGCTCTCAGGTAACATTCGATACAATCACACATTGATGCAATGCAAGACAAAACACCCTACAGAGCCATGCAATGCAAGAGAGTCCCAGGTATCGCTCGCTTCAAGCACAGAGCGCTGCAATCCAAGACCGGTACAGACACCAACAATGCAATGCTAGATCAAATACAGAGATCCACAAGAAAAAAAAATATACATGGCTATACAAGCCTACACATATTCAAATACAGAGCTCCACATTACAAAACACAATACGAGTTCATATAAGGCAAGACAGTCTCTGATAGCAGGCCATGCAAATAATGAGTGCTGCTGTGCAACACGCCCAAACATTGAATTAAAAATTCAAATATAGAGCACTACAACACAAACAACAATACAGAGCAATACAAGGCAATACAAATAAAAACACAGTGCTATGAGAAAAAAATACAGGGCTGTACAATTCAATAGCAATAGAGCACTGCAATACAACACACAATAAAGGACTATTCAGTGTGAGACACTCACATGGCAGGCGATACAAGGCACAATAATACAGTGCAAAAGAACACAAAACGCTGCAAAATAATGCAGTCGCAGATGGCGGTCAAAACCAATACGGAGTTTTGAGAAGCTGGGATTTAAGACCTAAGCCCATAACGAGGCAGAGATGAAATGCTGCAGGGCAACTCTATGGTAGCAGAACTGCCATGAGCAGGGCTTTCATTCTGGCCCAGACCACCTCCGCAAAGGGGACTCTCCAGAAAGACCTCTGATGAACACCACACCTAAAGCTCCAATCGCAAGATGAGGAACACGTGACAGGCTCTAGGCCTAAGCAGCAAAGCTTGAGACACCCAATGCACACCGACCAAAGTGCCCAAGAGTGTAGAGAGCCCACAGGATGGAAGGTAGATACTTGGAGAAAGCATCACATACAAGACTAATCACACAACACAAGTGACACTGGGAAACACACACAGGCCAGAACACTCACACCCTAAAGGACAGATGCCAAGACCTCTGTCCGCCCCAAAGGTATCAGACCCTAAATAGCTCCCTTCACAACTCCCCTCACCCACATCTTTTGCCCTGGACTTACCTTTGAGGGAAGGATGCAGAATCCATCGTCGTTGAGCACATCATAAAATCGGATGCTCCTGCATTCCACGTGTTCTACTTCAGTATCTGCATAAAATATGTGAACAAACACACCTCACTAACATTACGGACTGGAAGCATCACATTAGCAAACACCACTCCCTTCCACAAGATACCCAGTTGCTGATACTTAACTTAGGAATTCCAGCAATATCGGTAGCATTTTGGAATGTCTTCTAGAATCCAACAAAAGCTTGCAATTAAAAACAAACCCCCCAAACAACCAAAACTTGAAGCCCCACACCTACAAGCCTGAACACTGTCAACATTCAGTCGTCTTTGCTACTGCTGATCATCCCCTCCCACATAGCTCTCATCATCACTTCAAAACACTGTTGAAATGACAGACCGCAATGCCTGCCAAGGTGCAACTCCATGCGAGCTCACTACCCAACTGCTGCCTGAACAGTCGAGGCCTATCAACAGACTAAGCATAGTCTCCTATTGCTATGCCGCCTAAACCTCACTCTACACCCCTGGGCAGAGAAGCACGAAACAAAACACACACAGAGGCACAAACCAACATTACATGCACCACCACACACAATGGGATTTAAAGAACAGAGAAAACTCTCGGCAAGAAGAATGACTCCCCGACGGAAGATGCTGTCCGGCAAGAAGACCAGCAGGGCCACAATGGCCCAGAGCAAGGAGGCTCTACGGCAGCCCCAGAAGAGCAGAATTGAACAGAATGGTCCGTTACAAGAAGTTACGCTCTAAACGGAGATGATGGATCTCCAAGAAGCCGGCTTCAAGACCTAAGAACGAAAAATTGCAGGGAAGAAGTCCCACAGTCCATGAAAATGGACCGCTAGAGCGAAGAGCTGCTGACACAGCCTGGGATGACACCGCAACAGAGAGCTGATGGGAAACTTTCAAGATGTGACACCGATCCACACTTTATGCGCAAAATGTACGATGAGAAGCACCCAGTGGACACTATGCCAAAGATTACAGGCATTCCAGACCCTAGGAATGGCACCTGATATGTATAATGTGCTCACTGAGCACAGAAGAGCAATGACAATGTTGACACACAGGTAAAATCCAAGACACAAAACACAGACCACACAGATGACACACCACCACAGACACAGGCTGTAACTACCCTGCCCCGCTGGGCTACAGAGAAATCCCTTTTCTTGACCCACCCAAAGGGGCCTGTTCCTGGACAGCCCTCTCCCCTACACTAGCTTCGCAAGCCTTCCCTGCAATGTCCAACCGTAGTCCCCTCCCTCCAGACCCTTCCAAGCCCCTGAACTTAGCTTGCAGAGGGACATGGGCTCTAAATCCAACCTCGACCAAAAATGCATTGGGTATCTGGGATGCTCCTGCAGTCACCAGGTTGCACTTCATCACTGAAAAAGAGAAAACCCAGAAAGAGTGCTGACAATAAGCATCACATTGGCCAAGACCAACCTCTTCCACAACAACCCCCTCCTCAGAAGCACCAGGGTGCTCCGCTCACCTGCTCGTTCCAGAATCGGACGCTGCGGCCATCATCGCTTTTGCTACCTCAGATACCAAGAGACACACAATTACCATTACGCCCGTGAGAAGTCACCCTCTCCACACTCCTCCTCGCTGCCACCCCAGCTCATCTCAAACAGTTGCCCAATGCCACAGGTGTTCCTCAAAGCCCCTGCAAAACTTAAAGAGACATGCCTCACTGACTTGCTGCACAATACTCTGCTCTCACACACTCACCTGGCCCACAACTGCCTCACCTTCTGGACCTCATGTCAGCATGTTGCTGTGCTCCTCCGAGGCTATGTACAGCACCAGCAATAAAATCAAAGCAAACAGCACATGCTGAGATACTGCCCAAAACCAAAGCTTGCCTGCATCAATCCCAGTCTCCTGCTCCTGTATCTTGGCTGCTCACCCACTCCGCGTCTGCCATTTACGGGTTCCCTGGTTTCCCTGGCCAGAGCAGTTCCAAGCCATACATGCACAGGCACAGACCAACATTACACACAACACCACAAACAATGGAATTCAAAGAAGAGAGAAAAAACTCTCCATAGGAACAATGACTACTGGATGAGAGAAGCTGTCGGACAAGGAGACCGACAGAGCCGCAATGGCCCAGAGTGAGGAGGCTCCACGGCAGCCTCAGAAAACCAGATTACAACAGAAAGGTCCGTTACAAGAAGTTACGGTCAAAATGGAGATGATGGATGTGCAAGAAGCCCATCTTCAAGATCTAAGAGCATAAGGATTCAGGAAAGAAGGCCCACAGTCCATAGAAATGGACCGGAAGAGAGAAGAGCTGCTGGCACAGCCTTGAACGACGCCGCAAAAGAGAGATGCAAGACTGATCCACGCTTTACGCTTGTAAGGCAAGAAGGGAAGAGCTGAATTGACACTATGCCAATGAGTACACGCATTTGAGACCCCAGGTATGGCACAGAGGCACATGATGAGCTTCGTGAGTGCTAAGAGAAACAAGGATATCGAGACCAGAGGAAGGTCTGCAACACAAGACACACCACAAAAACAACATAGCACTGATGACACAGGCTGGAACTGCCCTGTCCGGGCTAGTCCCAGGATAAAGGGAAACCCGGTCCCTTTATGTGCCCAAAGGGGCCCACTCCTGCACAGCCCTCTCCCCTATGCTACCTTTACAAGCCCTGCCTGCAATGACCATCTGTGGTCCCCTCCCTCCAGACCCTTCCCAGCCCCAGTCCCTCAACTTAGCTTTTGGAGGGCCAGGGGTCTGAATCCATCCTCGACAACAAGCACGTTGGCTAACTGGGATGTTCCTCCATTCGACAGGTCTGATTCATCATCTGAAAAAGATAGAGAAGATGAGGACATCACAGACCACACATGGTGCAGACAGTAAACATCACACTGGCCAAGACCAACCTCTTCCACAACAACCCCCTCAGAAGCACCAGGATGCTCTGCTGCTCACTTGTTCATTCCAGAGTTGGACACTGTAGCCATAATCACCTCTGCAACCTAAGATGCCAAGACACACAAAAGGATCATTGCACCTGTGAGAAGTCACCTGCCCTGCGCTCCTTGCTGCCACTCCGGCTCACCTCAAGAGCTTATCCAGTGCCAAAGGCGGCCCGCACAGTCCCTGCAAAACCAAGAGAGAGACGTCTCACTGAGTTGCTGCACAGTACTTGGCTCTCACACACTGACCCGGTCCACAACCGCCTCACCTTCTCAGACCTCTTGTCAGCATGCTGCTTTGCCCCTTCAGGACTATGTGTGGCACCTACAAAAAGAAAACAAAAGACACATGCTGAGATACTGCCCAAAACTGCCATCTGCCACACTGGTTCCCACCTCCTGCTCCTTTACCTTGGCTGCTCACCCATGTTGCCCCTGACTTTGACATGTTCCCATGCTGAGGCTCAGGTACCACCTGGAAAACACAAACAGGGATGATGGTAATTTCACCAACAGCAGCACACCAGAAAAATAACTGCTACTTCAGCCTACTAGTCTTTGCTCACCTTGCCTGAGTCACCCCTTGTGCCGATATCATGCTTCACTCATTGCTTTGCACCTACAATATTGGAAGAAAAACCCCACACCAACTGTAAGGCAGTCCTACAGCCACTAATTATGTCTTCCCTTCAACACCATGCACCAACCCACCTCCTTATGACGCTCTGCTCGGCGCCTCCATTGGTCTTTGGTGCCCATCTTGTTCCCTGACACCCAAAATAAATATTGAACAAGTCACCCAGATGCTACTTAAGACATTAACAATTCCAGATATATTGATTCCATTTTGGAATAGCGCCTAGAGTCCAAAAAACAGCCTGCCATTACATAAAGAAATAAAGGGCCAAACTCGAAGGCCCCCCATGCATAAGCCTTAGCACCGTCAACATTTAGTCTGCTTTGCTGCTGATGATCAGCCCCTCCCACATGACTCCCATCACCTCTGTAAAATAGTGTTGAAATGACAGACACTGTCTGCCGATGACCGCTCCATCCGAGCTCACTTCCCAGCCCCTGCCTAAACAGTCTAGCCCTGTCAACCTATTAACCCCAGCCTCTTGTCACTATGACACCTACCCCTGATTCTACACCTCTGGGCAGGGCAGCTCCAAGCCAAACACACACAGGCACAGACTGACTTTACACACAACACCACAAACAATGGGATTCAAAGCAGAGAGAAAACTCTGCGCAAGAACAATGACTGCCAGATGAGAGAAGCTGTCGGACAAGGAGACAGAGCCACAACGGCCAAGAGTGAGGAGCCTCCATGGCAGCCCCAGAGAAACAGTAGAACCCAATGGTCCCTTACAAGATGTTACGGTCAAAATGGAGATGACGGATGTGCGAGAAGCCTGTCTTCAAGACCTAAGAGCATAAGGATTCCAGGAAAAGCTCCCACAGTCCATGACAATGGACCATAAGAGAGGAGCTGCTGACACAGCCTGGAACGACAAAGAGAACTGACCAGAAGCTTTCAAAACAAGACTGACCCATACTTCACATTTGTAAGTCAAGAAGAGAACCTCCCAGTTGACACTATCCAATGAGTACAGGCATTTGAGGGCCTAAAGATGGCATCCAAGGCACCTGATAAGCTTCTTGAGCGCAAAGAGCAACAAGGACATCAAGAACAGAAGATGGTCTACGACACAGAAGACACCACAAAAACAATATAGCACCGCAGATACAGGCTGGAACTGCCCTGCCCATACTAGTCCTAGGATGAAGGGAAACCCCTTCGCTTTACATGCCTAGAGAGGCCTGCTCCTGCACAGCTCTCCACTACACTAACTTTAGAAGCCCTGCCTGCAGTGCCCAACCGTGTTGCCCTCCCTCTAGACTCTTCTAACCCCAGTCCCTCGACTTCACTTTTGGAGGGCCAGGGGTCTGAATCCGTCCTCAACAAAAACCACATTGGCTAACTGGGAAGCTCCTGCAGTCGCCTGGTTCCGCTTTGTCATCTGAAAAGGAAAAAACCCAGAAACAGTGCTGACAGGAAGCATCACACTGGCCAAGACCAATCTCTTCCACAACAACCCCCTCCTCAGAAGCACCGGGGTGCTGTGCTCACCTGCTCGTTCCAGAGTCGGATGCTGCACCATCATCACTTCTGCTGCATCAGATACCAAGAGACACAAAATTACCATTATGCCCATGAGAAGTCACGCCCTCCACGCTCCTCCTCGCTGCCACCCCAGCTCACCTCAAACAGTTGTCCAATGCCAAAGGCGGTCCGCTCAGCCCCTGCAGAACCAAGAGAAACACCCCTCACTGAGTTGCTGTACAATAATTTGCGCTTGCACGCTGACCCGGCACACAACTGCCTCACCTTTTCAGACCTCTTGTCAGCACACTGCTCTGCTCCTCCGAGGTTATGTGCAGCACCTGCAAAAAAAAAAAAAATCAAAGCAAACAGCACATGCTGAGATACTGCCCAAAACCAAAGCTTGCCTGCATCAATCCCAATCTCCTGCTCCTGTATTTGGCTGCTCACCCACTCTGCGTCTGCCATTTACGGGTTCCCTGGTTTCCCTGGCCAGAGCAGTTCCAAGGCAAGCACACGCAGGCACAGTCCAACATTACACAGAACACCACAAACAATGCGATTCAAGACAGAAAACTCTCCTCCACAAGAAGAATGACTCCCTGACGGGAGACGCTGTTAGACAAGGAGACCGACAGGGCCGCAATGGCCCAGCGCAAGGAGGCTCCACGGTAGCCCCAGAAAACTGGATTAGAACAGAGTGGTCTGTTACAAGAAGTTACGGTCAAAATGGAGACGATGGATGTGCAAGAAACCCATCTTCAAGATCTAAGAGCATAAGGATTCAGGAAAGAAGGCCCACAGTCCATAGAAATGGACCGGAAGAGAGAAGAGCTGCTGGCACAGCCTTGAACGACGCCGCAAAAGAGAGATGCAAGACTGATCCACGCTTTATGCTTGTAAGGCAAGAAGGGAAGAGCTGAATTGACACTATGCCAATGAGTACACGCATTTGAGACCCCAGGTATGGCACAGAGGCACATGATGAGCTTCATGAGTGCAAAGAGAAACAAGGATATCGAGACCAGAGGAAGGTCTGCGACACAAGACACACCACAAAAACAACATAGCACCAAAGACACAGGCTGGAAGTGGCCTGGCCACCTGGGTTACAGAGAAACCCCTTCCTTTCCTTTGCATGACCAAAGGGGCCTGCTCCTGGACAGCCCTCTCCCCTATGCTAACTTTACAAGCCCTCCCTGCAGTTCCCAGCCATGGTCCCCTCCCTCCAGTCCCTCGACTTAGCTTTTGGAGGGCCAGGGGTGAGAATCCATCCTGGACAAAGAGCACATTGGCTACCTGGGAAGGTCCCGCAGTGGCCTGGTTCCGCTTTGTCATCTGAAAAGGAAAAAACCCAGAAACAGTGCTGACAGGAAGCATCACATGGGCCAAGACCAATCTCTTCCACAACAACCCCCTCCTCAGAAGCACCCAGGTGCTCTGCTCACCTGGTCATTCCAGAGTCGGATGCTGCAGCCATCATCACTTCTGCTACCTCAGATACCAATAGACAAAATTACCATTGCGCCCGTGAGAAGTCACCCACCCCACACTGCCACCCTGGCCCACCTCAAGAGCTTGTCCAATGCCAAAGGTAACCCGCACAGCCCCTGCAAAACCAAAAGAGATACGCTTCGCTGAGTTGCTGCACAATACTTTGCTCTCACACACTGACCCGGCCCACAATTGCCTCACCTTCTCAAAACTCTGGTCAGCATGTTGCCATGCCCCTCCGAGTCTGCATGCGGTATCTGCAACAATCACAGCAAAGAGACACATGCTGAGATACTGCCCAAAACCACACAGTCTACCCACACCAACTGCCATCTCCCAGCCTTCACCTTGGCTACTCACCTGTGTCGTCTCTGCAATTACATGTCGCCATGCTGCAGCTTGGGTATCATCTACGAAACACAAACAAAGGATGCTTATAGCTTCACCAACAATATGACTCCTGAAAAATAACTGATACTTCGACCCACTGGTCATAGCTCACCTGGTTGAAGTCACTGCTGGTGCTGATATCTCACTGCACTTATTCCTTTGCGCCTTCGAAATAACACACAAACCACCAAGTGGAGTCATGTAGCCACCGGTCACATCTTCCCTCAACATCATGTACCAACCCACCTTCTTTTGGCGCACCTCTTGCCACCTCCATGGCTCTTTGGTGCCCATCATCTTCACAGGCAACTGCAAAAAAGTAATAAACTTGTCACCCAGCGGCTGACCAAGACCTTAGAGTCCAGCTCTATTGCTTGATTTCCGAATATCATCTAGAGGCCAACTCTAGACTGCCATTAAGAAAAAACAATGGAAAAAGGACAAAACTTTAGACCCCACACATAGAAGCCTGAATACTGTTGAGATTCAATCTGCCTTGCTGCCATCGATCAGCCCCTCCTACACAACTCCAGTCACCTCTGTAAAACACTGTTGAAATGAAAGTCCACGCTGCCTGCTGATGGCTGCTTCATCCAAGCTGACTGCCCAGCCTTTGCCTAAACAGTCTAGGCCTGTCAACTTATTAACTGCAGCCTTTTATCGCTATGACACCTACCCCTGACTCTATGCCTCTGGGCAGAGCAGCTCCAAGCCAAAACACACAGAGGCATAGACCAACATTACACACAACACCACAAACAATGGGCTTCAAAGAGAAAACTGTCTGCAAGAACAATGACTGCTGGACGAGAGAAGCAGTCGGACAAGGAGACCGACAGGGCTGCAACAGCCCCGAGAGAGGAGGCTCCACAGCAGCCCCAGAAAAACAGGAGAACCCTATGGTCCCTTACAAGAAGTTACGGTCAAAATGGAGACAATGGATGTGCAAGAAGCCCGGCTTCAAGACCTAAGATGGTAAGGATGCAGGGAACAAGTCCCACAGTCCATGAAAATGGACCGGTAGAGAGAAGACCTGCTGGCATAGCCTGGAACACCGCAAAAGAGAACCAACTAGAAACTTTCAATGCGTGAGATCGATCCGTGCTTTACACTTCTAAGGCAAGAAAAGACACGCCCAGTTGGCACTGTGCCAATGAGTATGGGCATTCAAGACCCCAGGGGTGGTGCCTGATGTGCATAATGTGCTCCTTGACCGTGAGGAACAACAAGGATGTTGAGACCCTGGTAAGGTCTAAGACACAGAAGACAGACAACACAAACAACACAGCACCACAGACATGGGCTGGAACTGCCCTGCCCACTTGGGCTGAAGAGAAACCCCTTCCTTCCCTTTACATGCCCAAAGGGGCCCACTCCTGCACAGCCCTCTCCCCTACGCTAAATTCACAAGCCCTCCCTGCGATGACCAACCGTCGTCCCCTCCCTCCAGACCCTCCCCAGTCCCTCAACTTAGCTTTTAGAGGGTCGAGGGTCTGAATCCATGCTCAGCATGAACACGCATCGGATACCTGGGAAGCTCCTGCAGTCGTCAGGTTCCACTTCCTCCTCTGCAAAAACACAAAACCCAGAAGCAGTTCTGACAGTAAGCATCACGCTGGCCAGGGCAACACCTTCCACAACATCCCTGTCCTCAGAAGCACCGGGATTCTCTGCTCACCTACTGGGTCCAGAATGGGACACTGCGGTCCTCATTGCTCTTGATAACCCAAGATACCAAGAGACACAAAATTACCATTGCGCTGCTGAGAAATCATCCACCCCATGCTCCTCCTCACTAACGCCCTGGCTCACCTCAAACGCTGGTCTGATGCCATAGGCCCCTGCAAAAGCTTGTAGCTTCACTGACAATGAGACACCTGAACATTAACTGCTACTGCAGGCCATTAGTCACGGCTCACCTTGCCCAAGTCACCTCTGCTGCCCGTAAACCCGCTTTGCGCCTTCAAAATTAAAAGAAAAAAACAACCACCCACAAATCAAAACCTAAAAGCCAGTCCTATAGCAACCGGTCACATCTTCCCTCCGACATCACATGCGAACCCACCTTCTTACGACGCTCCGCTCGCCTCTCCTCCATCACCCTTTGGCGCACAGCTTATTCCTCTGCATGTGCAAAAAACATATTGTAGAAGTCACCCCAATGCTGACCAATAGCTAAGGAATTCCAGAGGTCTTGTTTCCATTCAGAAATACCACCTAGATTCCAACTACACCCTGCCGTTAGAAAAAAACAAAATCAAACGCACAAGAACATCAAGCTCTTCACGTACAAGCCTTAACACCTTTGAGGTTCAAAGGCCTGACGTTCAGCCTTCTGTCTTCAGATGAGGAGGCCTGGAGGGTTTGCGCTTCATCTCTTGTGTCTTTGTCATAGCTCCCCATCAGCTGCAGAGAGACTCAAACCAAACAAACCTCACCCATGTCCCATGGCAACTGCAAAACTAAACTGAGAGAAGCCGATAAACACTCCTCGTTTCCTCAACCATCCCCCCATCTTAACACTTTAGAAACTCCTTCTCTTCTCCTGAACTGGCAAAGAAGAAACCGCACGCCCCCTCCTGACAGCCGCTTCCCTGTATTTGCACCCCTGAACCCCCTGCATCAGCCGCTCCTCAGGAGCCTTTCTTCCAAACCATGCCCTGTGTTCTGTGGGCATCTCCCATATTATGCCTTCCCGCAGCCTCAGGGGTCGGCTACAGGACCACAAAGTAAGCAAAGCCCCAATGCTTATAATTTATGAGGCGCCCGTCACAAGCTGCAAAGTTTCCAGGGGTGACACGGTCCACTGAGCAATTGATAAAGGCAATGAGCCATCCCATGCTCTCAAAGGCACTATGTGTCACAACCCTGTCACTCGCTTCAGAAATGCTCAGTCTCTGCACAAATGTGTGCAAGATGCTCACCTTAACCCCTGCCAGACAATCCCATCATCAAACTGATTAAGAGATGTGGTACCAGCAAGTTACACAGTAAACAGCACCACTAGTGAAAAAAATGCAATGTTTCATCTTCAATCTAGTCGGAAGTTCCAGGAAAGCATAATGCACCTAGAACAAAGAGAATAACACATACTATTAAACAATCTCACCACCCACAAACTCTGAATAAAAAATTACTGACCTGAAGAAAAAGGCTGTGGTCAAATGTACTCTATACCAGACCTGCTGCCGAGCCTTGACTTATCCTTGAAATCCTACCTCAAACAAAGACCTCTGCTTCTCTAAATATCAAAATGCATCTCCCTGATTAGCTTAGCTCAAAAGCTGTAACTGACTGAAGGAAGAGTAGAGCTCTAAGACCAACGAAAGGCAGGAGTGGAATGAGCTCCCCTCCCAGCAGCTGCGGCTCATATACTCCCTGCCTCGCCCACCACCCTTCCCACGCTCCCCTGGGAAAGGGGAGGGGTGAACCACCAGAAGGTATAAAGCCAGCAGGAAGAGCAGCAGCAAGTTCTCTCATCTGCCTTAAATTTACATCAAGCAAAGCACTGATTGTAGATGGTGATCTTTACTGGAATCAATAATGCTTGGTCTTCTACTGTAACTACATTTGCTACAGCAGTGATGTGAGTGAGGAAGTAATTAGACTTAATTTTTCTGCAGTGTGGATAAAAAATAATTTCCTACTAAGCTATGTAAGAAAGTAGTTTGCTAAATGCAGTAACAATATTATGACCAAAATTTATGCTTTTTGGCTTCCTATAAAAAAAACCAAAATGCTACAGGTTTGCTTTTTGTTTCTAGCAAGACCAGGCATACGACTTAACTTCCACCAGGACTATTTTCTGGATAGGACTGAATAACAAAGCAGAATTTGATGTTGTAGTAATCTTTTCTCAAAAATATCTCTGGTTGCAAAGTGAATTATTTACTGTCAATGGCAGATAATTCTGAGCCGCTTCGAAGGTCTCTCTGGATGGCTCCCTTAAGAGAGTTAGGTGAGTTCCAAAGGACAGAAAATGGAGAAAAAAAAAAAGGTGGAAATACAAGAAACATCAGAAATTGTTCAAAAGCGGCCCAACTAACACTTAAGTAGATAAAAAAAAAAAAAAATTGCAAAACTCTACAAAAAAACTCTACGGGAGACGTGTCGATAAAAACAGAAGAAGGCTATTGCTTTCTCTGAAAAACCAAAGAGAAGATAGGAGCTGACAACGGACATCTTCATGGCACCAGCTACCAAATAGAAGCATATGATAAGACAGAAAAGAAAAATACCACTCTGGGTCACAACGATGGCTTTGAAAAACAATCTGATAGAA
Source organism: Opisthocomus hoazin (assembly GCF_030867145.1). Lineage (NCBI taxonomy): Eukaryota > Metazoa > Chordata > Aves > Opisthocomiformes > Opisthocomidae > Opisthocomus > Opisthocomus hoazin. Next base: position 36,179 of record NW_027448872.1, read on the forward strand.
CGAGAGGCGTCGTCACAGGGATTGGAGCAGTCCCGAGGGGGCCAGAGAGATTAATGATGTCTCCAGGATGCGGCGAGCGGACACGATGCAAAACTCCGCAGCATGTTCCAACAATGTACAGATGTTCTCGGGGGACGAGTGCCAGAATGGAGACATCCTAGATGGCAGCAAATAAGGTAAGAGAACTCTGGGGCACAGGGACAGCCTGAGGAAGGGTTTCGTCTAAATCGAGGAGACACAAAGAGGGTGGCAGAGTTCTGTTCGGCTCCCGGGGGCTCTGTTGTGGGCCTGGGGGCTCTGTTGTGGGCCTTGGGGTCTTCGATGGGGTCCCGGGGGCTCTGTTGGGGTCCTGGGGGCTCTTTTGTTGTTCTGGGGTTGTCGCTGGGGTATTGGGGGTTCTGTTAGGATCGTGGAGGCTCTGTTCGGGTCCTGGTGGCTCTGTTGTGGGCCTGGGGGCTCTGTTGGGGTCCTGGGGTCTTCGCTGGGTTAATGGGGACACTGTTGGGGTCCCGGGGGCTCTGTTGGGGTCCCGGGGGCTCTGTTGGGGTCCCGGAAGCGCTGTTCGTGTCCTGAGGTCTTCGCTGGTGTAATGGAGGCCCTGTTGGGGTCCCGGGGGCTCTGTTGTTGTTCCGGGGACTCTGTTGGGGTCCGGGGGGGTCTTTTGTTTTTTTGGGGTCGTCGCTGGAGTATTGGGGGCTCTGTTGGGGTCCTGGGGGCTCTGTTGGGGTCCTGGGGGCTCTATTCGTGTCCTGGGGTCTTCATTGGGGACCTGGGGGCATTGATGGAGTCCTGGGGGCATTGATGGAGTCCTGGGGACTCTGTTGTTGTCCTGGGGTCTTCACTGGGGTCCTGGGGGCTCTGTTGGGGTCCCGGGGTCTTCGCTGGGGTAATGGGGGCTCTGTTTAGGGTCCCGGGGGCTTTGTGGGGGTCCCGAGGGCTCTGTTCGTGTCCAGGGGGCTCCGTTGTTGTCCTGGGGTCTTCCCTGGTGTAATGGCGGCTCTGTTGGGGTCCCAGGGGCTCTGTTGCAGTCCCGGGGACTCTGTTGTTGTCCTGGGGTCTTCGCTGGTGTAATGGAGGATCTGTTGGTGTCCTGGGGGCTCTGTTGGGGTCCCGGGGGCTCTGTTCGTGTCCTGGTAGCTCTGTTGTTGTCCTGGGGTCTTCGCTGGGGTCCCGGGGGCTCTGTTGGGGTCCCAGGGTCTCTGTTGGGGTTTTTGGGGTCTTCGCTGGGGTCCCGGGGGCTCTGTTGGGGTCCCGGGTTCTTCGCTGGGGTAAAGAGGGTCCCTGTTGGGGTCCTGGGGGCTCTGTTGGGGTCCTGGGGGCTCTGTTGGGGTCCTGGGGGCTCTGTTGGGGTCCTGGGCGCTCTGTTGTGGTCCTGGGGGCTCTGTTGGGGTCGCGGGGGCTCTGTTGGGGTTCTGGGGGCTCTGTTGGTGTCCTGAAAGCTCTGTTCGAGTTCTGGGGTCTCTGTTGGGGTCCTGTGGGTTCTGTTGGGGTCCTGGGGGCTCCGTGGTGGTTCTGGGGGTTTTGTTGTTTTTTTCGCAGCTTTATCTGTCACGGGGATCTCTGTTGGGGTCCCGGGGGCTCTGTTGGGGTCCCGGGGGCTCTGTTGGGGTCCCCGGGGCTTTGTTGGGTTCTTGGGGCTTCTGTTGGGGTCCCGGGGGGTCTCTTGGGGTCCCAAAGGATCTGTTGGGGTCCCGGGGGCTCTGTTGTAAGCCTGGGGGCTCTGTTGGGGTCCCGGGGGATCTGTTGGGGTCCCGGGGGCTCTGTTGGGGTCTTGTGGGCCCTGTTGGGGTCCTGGGGGCTCTGTTCGAGTTCTGGGGTCTCTGTTGTTCTCCTGGGGGCTCTGTAGGTGTCCCCGGGGGATCTGTTGGGGTCCCGGGCGCTCTGTTGGGGTTCTGGGGGCTCTGTTGTGGTTATTTTGGCTCTGTTGTGGTCCCGGGGGCTGTGTTGTGGTCCCGGGGGCTGTGTTGTGGTCCCGGGGGCTGTGTTGTGGTCCCGGGGGCTGTGTTGTGGTCCCGGGGGCTGTGTTGTGGTCCTGGAGGCCCTGTTCGTGTCTTGGGGGCTCTGTTGTCGTCCCGGGGGCTCTGTTGGGGTCCTGGGGCATCTGTTCGGGTTTTGGGGGCTCTGTTGTTCCCCTGGGGGCTCTGTTGGGGTCCCGGGGGCTCTGTTGTCGTCCCGGGGGCTCTGTTGTCGTCCCGGGGGCTCTGTTGGGGTCCTGGGGCATCTGTTCGGGTTTTGGGGGCTCTGTTGTTCCCCTGGGGGCTCTTTTGGGTTCCCGGGGGCTCTTTCGGGGTTCCGGGGCCTCTGTTCTGGTTTTTGGGGGCTCTGTTGTTCTCCCGGGGGCTCTGTTGGGGTCCCCGGGGGCTCTGTTGGGGTCCCAGGGGGCTCTGTTGGGGTCCCGGGGGCTCTGTTGGGGTCCCGGGGGCTCTGTTGTGGTTATTTTGGCTCTGTTGTGATCCCGGGGGCTGTGTTGTGGTCCCGGGGGCTGTGTTGTGGTTCCGGGGGCTGTGTTGTGGTCCCCGGGGCTCTGTTGTGGTCCTGGAGGTCCTGTTCGTGTCTTGGGGGCTCTGTTGTGGTTCCGGGGGCTCTGTTGTTGTCCCGGGGGGGTCTGTTCGGGTTTTGGGGGCTCCGTTGGGGTCCTGGGGGCTCTGTTCGGCTCCTGGTTGCTCTGTTGGGGTCCCGGGGGCTCTGTTGGCGTCCTCGGAGCTTTGTTCGGGTCCCGGGGGCTCCGCTGGGGTCCCCGGGGGCTCCGTTCGTGTCCTTGGTGCTCTGTTGGGGTCCTGCGGGCTCTGTTGGGGTCCTGCTGGCTCTGTTGGGGTCCTGCTGGCTCTGTTGGGGTCCTGAAGTCTCTGTTGGGTTCCTGGGGGCTCTGTTTGGATCTTGGGAACTCTGTTGGGGTCCCGGGGGCTCTGTTGAAGTCCCTGGGGCTCTGTTGAGGTCCCGGGGTCTTCGCTGGGGTAAAGGGGGTCCCTGTTGGGGTCCTGGGGGCTCTGTTGGGGTCCTGGGGTCTCTGTTGTTGTCCTGGGGTCTTCGCTGGGGTAATGTGTGCTCTGTTGAGGTCCTGGGGACCCTGTTGGTGTCCTGGGGGCTCTGTTGGGGACCTGGGGGATCTGTTGGGTTCCTGGGGGCTCTGTTGTTGTCCTGGGGGCTCTGTTGTTGTCCTGGGGGCTCTGTTGTTGTCCTGGGGGCTCTGTTGTTGTCCTGGGGGCTCTGTTGTTGTCCTGGGGGCTCTGTTGGTGTCCTGAAAGCTCTGTTGGGGTTCTGGGGTCTCTGTCGGGGTCCTGCGGGTTCTGTCGGGGTCCTGGGGGTTCTGTCGGGGTCCTGGGGGCTCTGTTGGGGTCCCCGGGGGCCCTGTTGGGGTCCCGGGGGCTTTGCTGGGGTCTTGGGGCTTATGTTGGGGTCCCGGGGGGTCTCTTGGTGTCCCGAAGGATCTGCTGGGGTCTTGGGGTCTCTGTTGTAAGCCTGTCGGCTCTGTTGGGGTCCCGGGGGCTCTGTTGGGGTCCCGGGGGCTCTGTTGGGGTCCCGGGGGCTCTGTTTGGGTTCCGGGGCCTCCGTGCTGGTTTTTGGGGGCTCTGTTGTTCTCCCGGGGGCTCTGTTGTGGTCCCGGGGGCTCTGTTGTGGTTATTTTGGCTCTGTTGGGTTCCTGGGGGCTCTGTTGTGGTCCCGGGGGCTCTGTTGTGATCCCTGGGGCTCTGTTGTTGTCCCGGGGGGTCTGTTCTGGTTTTGGGCGCTCCGTTGTTGTCCTGGGGGCTCCGTTGGGGTCCTGGGGGCTCTGTTCGGCTCCTGGTTGCTCTGTTGGGGTCCCGGGGGCTCTGTTGGCGTCCTCGGAGCTTGGTTCGGGTCCCGGGGGCTCCGCTGGGGTCCCGGGGGCTCCGTTCGTGTCCTGGGGGCTCCGTTCGTGTCCTGGGGGCTCTGTTGGGGTCCCGCGGGCTCTGTTGGGGTCCCGCGGGCTCTGTTGGGGTCCTGCTGGCTCTGTTGGTGTCTTGCTGGCTCTGTTGGGTTCCTGGGGGCTCTGTTGGGATCTTGGGAACTCTGTTGGGGTCCCGGGGGCTCTGTTGAGGTCCCGGGGTCTTCGCTGGGGTAAAGGGGGTCCCTGTTGGGGTCCTGGGGGCTCTGTTGGGGTCCTGGGGGCTCCGTTGGGGTCCTGGGGTCTTCTCTGGGGTAATGTGTGCTCTGTTGGTGTCCTGGGGACCCTGTTGGTGTCCTGGGGGCTCTGTTGGGGACCTGGGGGATCTGTTGTTGTCCTGGGGGCTCTGTTGTTGTCCTGGGGGCTCTGTTGTTGTCCTGGGGGCTCTGTTGTTGTCCTGGGGGCTCTGTTGGGGTCGCGGGGGCTCTGTTGGGGTTTTGGGGGCTCTGTTGGGGTCCTGAAAGCTCTGTTCGGGTTATGGGGTCTCTGTTGGGGTCCTGCGGGTTCTGTTGGGGTCCTGGGGGCTCCGTGGTGGTCCTGGGGGCTTTGTTGTTTTTTTCGCAGCTTTATCTGTCACAGGGATCTCTGTCGGGGTCCTGGGGACTCTGTCGGGGTCCTGGGGACTCTGTCGGGGTCCTGGGGGCTGTGTCGGGGTCCTGGGGTTCTGTTGTGGTCCTGGGGGCTCTTTTGGGGTCCCGGGGGCTCTGTTTGGGTTCCGGAGCCTCTGTTCTGATTTTTGGGGGTTCTGTTTGGGTCCTGGGGTTCTGTTGGGGTCCCGGGGGCTCTGTTGTCGTCCCGGGGGCTCTGTTGTCGTCCCGGGGGCTCTGTTGGGGTCCTGGGGCATCTGTTCGGGTTTTGGGGGCTCTGTTGTTCCCCTGGGGGCTCTTTTGGGGTCCCGGGGGCTCTGTTGGGGTTCCGGGGCCTCTGTTCTGATTTTTGGGGTCTTTGTTGTTCTCCCGGGGGCTCTGTTGGGGTCGCGGGGGCTCTGTTGGGGTTCTGGGGGCTCTGTTGGTGTCCTGAAACCTCTGTTCGGGTTCTGGGGTCTCTGTTGGGGTCCTGCGGGTTCTGTTGGGGTCCTGGGGGCTCCGTGGTGGTCCTGGGGGCTTTGTTGTTTTTTTCGCAGCTTTATCTGTCACAGGGATCTCTGTCGGTGTCCTGGGATCTCTGTCGGTGTCCTGGGATCTCTGTCGGTGTCCTGGGATCTCTGTCGGGGTCCTGGGGACTCTGTCGGGGTCCTGGGGGCTGTGTCGGGGTCCTGGGGTTCTGTTGTGGTCCTGGTGGCTCTTTTGGGGTCCCGGGGGCTCTGTTGGGGTTCCGGAGCCTCTGTTCTGGTTTTTGGGGGCTCTGTTGTTGTCCTGGGGGCTCTGTTGTTGTCCTGGGGGCTCTGTTGAGGTCCCGGGGGCTCTGTTGGCGTCCTCGGAGCTTGGTTCGTGTTCTGGGGGCTCTGTTGGGGTCCCGGGGGCTCTGTTGGGGTTCCGGGGCCTCCGTGATGGTTTTTGGGGGCTTTGTTGTTCTCCTGGGGGCTCTGTTGGGGTCCTGGGGGCTCTGTTGGGGTCCTGGGGGCTCTGTTCGAGTTCTGGGGTCTCTGTTGTTCTCCCGGGGGCTCTGTAGGTGTCCCCGGGGTATCTGTTGGGGTCCCGGGGGATCTGTTGGGGTCCCGGGGGCTCTGTTGTGGTTATTTTGGCTCTGTTGGGTTCCTGGGGGCTGTGTTGTGGTCCCGGGGGCTGTGTTGTGGTCCCAGGGGCTCTGTTGTGGTCCTGGAGGTCCTGTTCGTGTCTTGGGGGCTCCGTTGTGGTCCCGGGGGCTCTGTTGTTGTCCCGGGGGGGTCTGTTCGGGTTTTGGGGGCTCCGTGGTGGTCCTGGGGGCTCCGTTGGGGTCCTGGGGGCTCTGTTCGGCTCCTGGTTGCTCTGTTGGGGTCCCGGGGGCTCTGTTGGCATCCTCGGAGCTTGGTTCAGGTCCCGGGGGCTCTGCTGGGGTCCCGAGGGCTCTGCTGGGGTCCCGGGGACTCTGCTGGGGTCCCGGGGGCTCCGCTGGGGTCCTGGGGGCTCCGTTCGTGTCCTGGGAGCTCTGTTGGGGTCCCGCGGGCTCTGTTGGGGTCCCGCGGGCTCTGTTGGGGTTCCGCGGGCTCTGTTGGGGTCCCGCGGGCTCTGTTGGGATCCCGCGGCCTCTGTTGGGGTCCCGGGAGCTTGGTTCGGGTTCTGGAGGCTCTGTTGGGGTCCCGCGGGCTCTGTTGGGGTCCCGGGGGCTTTGCTGGGGTCTTGGGGCTTCTGTTGGGGTCCCGGGGGGTCTCTTGGTGTCCCGAAGGATCTGTTGGGGTCCCGGGGGGCTCTGTTGTAAGCCTGGGGGCTCTGTTGGGGTCCCGGGAGCTCTGTTGGGGTCCCGGGGGCTCTGTTGGGGTCCCGGGGCCTGCCGTGCTTGTTTTTGGGGTCTTTGTTGTTCTCCCGGGGGCTCTGTTGTTCTCCCGGGGGCTCTGTTGTTCTCCCGGGGGCTCTGTAGGGGTCCTCGGGGGCTCTGTTGGGGTTCTGGGGGCTCTGTTGGGGTTCTGGGGGCTCTGTTGGGGTTCTGGGGGCTCTGTTGTGGTTATTTTGGCTCTGTTGTGGTCCCGGGGGCTGTGTTGTGGTCCCGGGGGCTGTGTTGTGGTCCCGGGGGCTGTGTTGTGGTCCCGGGGGCTGTGTTGTCGTCCCGGGGGCTGTGTTGTCGTCCCCGGGGCTCTGTTGTGGTCCTGGAGGTCCTGTTCGTGTCTTGGGGGCTCTGTTGTTGTCCCGGGGGGGTCTGTTGTTGTCCCGGGGGGGTCTGTTGTTGTCCCGGGGGGGTCTGTTGTTGTCCCGGGGGGGTCTGTTGTTGTCCCGGGGGGGTCTGTTGTTGTCCCGGGGGGGTCTGTTTGGGTTTTGGGGGCTCCGTTGTGGTCCTGGGGGCTCCGTTGGGGTCCTGGGGGCTCTGTTCGGCTCCTGGTTGCTCTGTTGGGGTCCCGGGGGCTCTGTTGGCGTCCTCGGAGCTTTGTTCGGGTCCCGGGGGCTCCGCTGGGGTCCCCGGGGGCTCCGCTGGGGTCCCCGGGGGCTCCGCTGGGGTCCCCGGGGGCTCCGTTCGTGTCCTGGGGGCTCTGTTGGGGTCCTGCGGGCTCTGTTGGGGTCCTGAAGTCTCTGTTGGGTTCCTGGGGGCTCTGTTTGGATCTTGGGAACTCTGTTGGGGTCCCGGGGGCTCTGTTGAAGTCCCTGGGGCTCTGTTGAGGTCCCGGGGTCTTTGCTGGGGTAAAGGGGGTCCCTGTTGGGGTCCTGGGGGCTCTGTTGGGGTCCTGGGGGCTCTGTTGTTGTCCTGGGGTCTTCTCTGGGGTAATGTGTGCTCTGTTGAGGTCCTGGGGACCCTGTTGGTGTCCTGGGGGCTCTGTTCGGGACCTGGGGGCTCTGTTGTTGTCCTGTGGGCTCTGTTGTTGTCCTGTGGGCTCTGTTGTTGTCCTGGGGGCTCTGTTGTTGTCCTGGGGGCTCTGTTGGGGTAGCGGGGGCTCTGTTGGGGTTCTGGGGGCTCTGTTGGTGTCCTGAAAGCTCTGTTCGGGTTCTGGGGTCTCTGTTGGGGTCCTGCGGGTTCTGTTGGGGTCCTGGGGGCTCCGTGGTGGTCCTGGGGGCTCTGTTGTTTTTTTTGCAGCTTTATCTGTCACGGGGATCTCTGTCGGGGTCCTGGGGGTTCTGTTGGGGTCCTGGGGGTTCTGTTGGGGTCCTGGGGTTCTGTTGGGGTCCTGGGGTTCTGTTGGGGTCCCGGGGGCTCTGTTGTCGTCCCGGGGGCTCTGTTATCGTCCCGGGGGCTCTGTTGGGGTCCCGCAGGCATCTGTTCGGGTTTTGGGGGCTCTGTTGTTCCCCTCGGGGCTCTCTTGGGGTCCCGGGGGCTCTGTTGGGGTTCCGGGGCCTCTGTTCTGGTTTTTGGGGTCTTTGTTGTTCTCCCGGGGGCTCTGTTGAGGTCCCGGGGGCTCTGTTGGGGTCCCGGGGGCTCTGTTGGGATCCTGGGGGCTCTGTTCGAGTTCTGGGGTCTCTGTTGTTCTCCTGGGGGATCTGTAGGGGTCCCGGGGGCTCTGTTGTTGTCAGGGGGGCTCTGTTGTGGTTATTTTAGCTCTGTTGGGTTCCTGGGGGCTCTGTTGTGGTCCCGGAGGCTATGTTGTGGTCCCAGGGGTTCTGTTGTGGTCCTGGAGGTCCTGTTCGTGTCTTGGGGGCTCTGTTGTGGTCCCGGGGGCTCTGTTGCTGTTGCAGGGGGGTCTGTTCGGGTTTTGGGGGCTCCGTTGGGGTCCTGGGGGCTCTGTTCGGCTCCTGGTTGCTCTGTTGGGGTCCCGGGGGCTCTGTTGGCGTCCTCGGAGCTAGGTTCGGGTCCCGGGGGCTCCGCTGGGGTCCCGGGGGCTCTGTTCGTGTCCTGGGAGCTCTGTTCGTGTCCTGGGGGCTCTGTTGGGTTCCCGCGGGCTCTGTTGTTGTCCTGGTGGCTCTGTTGGGGTCCCGCGGGCTCTGTTGGGGTCCCGCGGGCTCTGTTGGGGTCCCGCGGGCTCTGTTGGGGTCCCGCGGCCTCTGTTGGGGTCCCGGGGGCTCTGTTGGGGTCCCGGGGGCTCTGTTGGGGTCCCGGGGCCTTTGCTGGGGTCTTGGGGCTTATGTTGGGGTCTCGGGGGTTCTCTTGGTGTCCCGAAGGATCTGTTGGGGTCTTGGGGTCTCTGTTGTAAGCCTGTCGGCTCTGTTGGATTCCTGGGAGCTCTGTTGGGGTCCCGGGGGCTCTGTTGGTGTCCCGGGGGCTCTGTTTGGGTTCCGGGGCCTCCGTGCTGGTTTTTGGGGGCTTTGTTGTTCTCCTGGGTGTTCTGTTGGGGTCCTGGGTGCTCTGTTGGGGTCCTGGGGGCTCTGTTGGGGTCCTGGGTGCTCTGTTGGGATCCTGGGGGCTCTGTTCGAGTTCTGGGGTCTCTGTTGTTCTCCCGGGGGCTCTGTAGGGGTCCCCGGGGGCTCTGTAGGGGTCCCCGGGGGATCTGTTGGTGTCCCGGGGGCTCTGTTGGGGTCCCGGGGGCTCTGTTCGTGTCCTGGTAGCTCTGTTGTTGTCCTGGGGTCTTCGCTGGGGTCCCGGGGGCTCTGTTGGGGTCCCAGGGTCTCTGTTGGGGTTTTTGGGGTCTTCGCTGGGGTCCCGGGGGCTCTGTTGGGGTCCCGGGTTCTTCGCTGGGGTAAAGAGGGTCCCTGTTGGGGTCCTGGGGGCTCTGTTGGGGTCCTGGGGGCTCTGTTGGGGTCCTGGGCGCTCTGTTGTGGTCCTGGGGGCTCTGTTGGGGTCGCGGGGGCTCTGTTGGGGTTCTGGGGGCTCTGTTGGTGTCCTGAAAGCTCTGTTCGAGTTCTGGGGTCTCTGTTGGGGTCCTGTGGGTTCTGTTGGGGTCCTGGGGGCTCCGTGGTGGTTCTGGGGGTTTTGTTGTTTTTTTCGCAGCTTTATCTGTCACGGGGATCTCTGTTGGGGTCCCGGGGGCTCTGTTGGGGTCCCGGGGGCTCTGTTGGGGTCCCCGGGGCTTTGTTGGGTTCTTGGGGCTTCTGTTGGGGTCCCGGGGGGTCTCTTGGGGTCCCAAAGGATCTGTTGGGGTCCCGGGGGCTCTGTTGTAAGCCTGGGGGCTCTGTTGGGGTCCCGGGGGATCTGTTGGGGTCCCGGGGGCTCTGTTGGGGTCTTGTGGGCCCTGTTGGGGTCCTGGGGGCTCTGTTCGAGTTCTGGGGTCTCTGTTGTTCTCCTGGGGGCTCTGTAGGTGTCCCCGGGGGATCTGTTGGGGTCCCCGGGCGCTCTGTTGGGGTTCTGGGGGCTCTGTTGTGGTTATTTTGGCTCTGTTGTGGTCCCGGGGGCTGTGTTGTGGTCCCGGGGGCTGTGTTGTGGTCCCGGGGGCTGTGTTGTGGTCCTGGAGGCCCTGTTCGTGTCTTGGGGGCTCTGTTGTCGTCCCGGGGGCTCTGTTGGGGTCCTGGGGCATCTGTTCGGGTTTTGGGGGCTCTGTTGTTCCCCTGGGGGCTCTGTTGGGGTCCCGGGGGCTCTGTTGTCGTCCCGGGGGCTCTGTTGTCGTCCCGGGGGCTCTGTTGGGGTCCTGGGGCATCTGTTCGGGTTTTGGGGGCTCTGTTGTTCCCCTGGGGGCTCTTTTGGGTTCCCGGGGGCTCTTTCGGGGTTCCGGGGCCTCTGTTCTGGTTTTTGGGGGCTCTGTTGTTCTCCCGGGGGCTCTGTTGGGGTCCCCGGGGGCTCTGTTGGGGTCCCCGGGGGCTCTGTTGGGGTCCCGGGGGCTCTGTTGGGGTCCCGGGGGCTCTGTTGTGGTTATTTTGGCTCTGTTGTGATCCCGGGGGCTGTGTTGTGGTCCCGGGGGCTGTGTTGTGGTTCCGGGGGCTGTGTTGTGGTCCCCGGGGCTCTGTTGTGGTCCTGGAGGTCCTGTTCGTGTCTTGGGGGCTCTGTTGTGGTTCCGGGGGCTCTGTTGTTGTCCCGGGGGGGTCTGTTCGGGTTTTGGGGGCTCCGTTGGGGTCCTGGGGGCTCTGTTCGGCTCCTGGTTGCTCTG
>NW_027448873.1:0-99074 GCF_030867145.1 Opisthocomus hoazin
GACCCCAGGATTTTTGTCCACGCCGGGTGACATCATGCTCTGCCGGGGAGGCCCCTCGCCCCTCGCTGGGGACAGCCCCTATTCTGATGCTAATTGTCCCCCCCAGTCCCCTGGCAGCCTGCCTTTGTCTGGGGCCATCTGGAAGGGCTGGAAGAAGGGCATGGGGCTGCCCCTCATACCCAAGACCCCCCATGTGCCCCAGACCCCTCCAGCGTGGGGTTCGTCCCCATCTCCCTGCAGACGGCCGCTCCCCAGCCACGTCCCTTTTGGGGACCTCACCTGTAGGTCGCCACTTCCAGGCTGAGGGACATCTTGAGGTGCATCAGCTGCTGCCTGTCCTCCAGGACCTGGGCGATCTGCGCCCGCAGGCTCTGCTGCTCCTGCTCCAGGGCCTCCATCGCCAGCTGCGGGCAGCACGGGGAGGGGGAGGTCAGGGACACCCCAACCCTGCCCGAACCCTCCCCGTCCCTGCCGGACGTGGCACCGTGCCGGTGGCTCTCACTCCCACCCAGCACCCTGCGGGATGCTGCGGGGAGAGGGGTCCTGGGCTCTCAATTTTAGCACGGGGGGGGCTGAGGGTGGGGAGAGGGGGTCAGGAGAGGAGGGAGGGAAAAGCGAGGAGGATTTGGGGCTGCGGGACGCCAGCCTGGGAGCGAAGCATCTTTCGGGCGAGAGGCCGAGGCCGCGGCACCCTCTGCTCCGTGGCACCCGCGGACGGTCCCCAGACCTGGAACAAAGAGGGACCCTTCCCCGGGCGGCGTCCGCACCGTCCCCGGCCCTGCCAGCCCCATTTCTCCCCCCGCCGCCTCCCGCCACTCTATGACTTTCGCAGCTGTTGGGTTGCAGCTGCGGCAAAGTGGGTTGGAGTTTATCCTCCCCGCAGCCCCCCCGCTGCCCGCACCCAGAGCTGGGGGGGCAGCGAGCAGGGGCTGCCGTTCCCCCCGAAAACCCCAGTGGGAACGTGGGGCAGGGCGGTGGGGGAGGACCCTCTGTCTGGGAGCTGCTCCCCTGCAGCGGGGTGGCCCCGGGTCCCCGTTGTGATGGGGACAAGGATGTCCCCGACCCGCTCTGCTCTTCCTCCCACCCTCCCCAGCTTCCTCGCCATCTCCAGCTCGTCCAGGGCCACCATCCGTCCATCTTGCCTTCTCCTCCACATCTCCCCCATCCCATTGCGGGGGGGTGGGTGTGCTGAGCACCCCACTGACACCCACAGCACCCCGCTCTCCCCCTCCCCAGGGGACCACCGCCTTCGCCCACCTGGAACTTCTCTGCCTCCCCACGCTGCTCCTGCCACTGCCGGGCCAGGGTCTCCTCCAGCATCTCCTTCCGCGCCTTCAGCCCAGCCAGGTCCTTCTCCAGGTGCTGCAGCTGCAGCTGGCTCTGCTGGTTGTCCTCCACCGCCTTCCAGAGGTTCTCCTTGGCCTGGCAGAGAGACCCTTCCAGCTGCGACACCTCTGTCTTGTAGGTCTCCACCGCCCCTTTCCAGATCTCCGAGAGCCTCTTGGAGTAGTCCTCCACCTCCACCGGCTGGAAAGCCACCGGCGCGCAGCGGAAGCTCTCCAGGCTCTGCGAGAAGCTCGCGATCTCCTGGTCCAGCCCCGCTTTCTCCTCCTCGTGCACCTCCAGCAAGGCTTCCACCTCCTTCTCCAGCTGCACGGCTCTCTCCTTCAGCCAGATCTGCGCTCTCCTCTCCTCCTCCAGCTCCTTCCTGCTCAAGGACAGCTGCCTCTTGGCTTCTTCTCGGGCTGCCTGCTCCTTCTGGCACCTGCTTTTCACCTGCTGGACCTCCTCGTAGAGGTTGTCCCTGGCCAGCTCAGCCGTGCACTTCTCCCTGAAGGCATCATCCAGCGCATCGCGAAGGGCTCGCAGCTCCTCCTCGTACTTTGCCCGCCACGAGTCCCCGGCCGGGCTGCCCTTGGCGGTCTGGATTTCGGCTCGCAGCACCTCGTTCTCCTCCTCCAGGAACTTCACGCGGGCCAGGTACGCCTCCAGCCGCTTGTTGAGGTCCCACATCTGCAGCGACTCCTCGCCCAGGGCTCTCGCCCCCGTCAAACTTTCTGCACTCAGCATCGGCGCTGCCGGGGGATGCCGGGGAGGATGCCGGGGAGGATGCCGGAGCTCTCCGGAGGAGAGGGAATGCGGGGAGGGAAGCGAGTGGCTGGGAGCGGAGGGGAGCGCAGCTATTCATACTCCACGCCGGGCGAGTGGGAGGCCCCTGAGACCCGGGCGAGCAGCAGGGCTTAACTCTTCCGCAGCCGGGCTGGCTCCAGCCGCCGTGGGCTTCACGCCTGCCGTGGGAGGGCTGAGCCCACCCCAGCCGTGATTTCCCAGCCCTGGGGAAGGGCGAGGTGTTGCTTTGCCCTTTGGGAGGGTGGCTGGAGGGGGTTGGGTCCCTCCCACACCATGGCTTGGCTGAGAAAAATCCACCCCCCCACCCCCCCACCCCCTCCCCCCAAAGCCTGAGGGCTGTGCCAGGGTGCTGGAGGGCTGCCGTGGGGCTTGGCATGGGGTTTGGGGGGTGTCCCAGGGTGGGTTGGTGGATGCCCGTCCTCGAGGGCTTGGCTGTGGGTATACCTCCGTGGCAGCTGACCAGCCCCACGCCACTCCATAACCCGGGGGGCAACGGAGCCCCGATGGAGCCCGTCGAGGGTCTCCCCGTCCCAGGGAGGCGATGGCTGCACTGGGGACACTGGTGTCTCCTGATTTTCCAGCTCCAGTGCCCTGGATCTGGCCATACAGGCATCCCTTTGCAGAGGAGACCCTTGGAGGGGGACGGCGGGGGACACAGGACATCCCCCCAGCCAACCCCCCCCCTTGGGGTGCCGCATCCAGCTGCGTCCAGCTGCAACCCGCTTTCTCTCCAGATGTGCGCGGCGGGGGGTGCTGAGCAGAGCTGGGAGCCCGACGGGGATTCGCGGCTGCGGCTGGACGCCGGTTCCGCCGGCAGCCTCCGAAACTTGGCAAGCGCCGGCTCGCCATTTGGTTTCGCTCACAGCTGTCACCCGCGCGGCCGAGCTGTCACGGTGGGGTTATGAATCGCTTCGCGGGGAGCTTTTGGGGATTATTATTTTTCTTTTTTTCACCCCCCAGCTGATTTATCTGGGGGGAGGGCAGTGGGCTGGCGAGGAGAGGAGGTTGGAAAATTCAAACTCGGGAAGTTTCTGCGAACAAAAGAGGCAGGAAAACATCATTTGGGGAGAGACCCGTTGCCAGCTTTTTCTGCCGGTCCTCCCTCTCCCAGAGAGATGATGCTTCTCCCACGAGAGGGTCCCCACTCTGTCCTCGCCAGGGCAAGGAGGAGAAGATCAAATGTCCCTTCCAGCTGTCCCATGGGGCAGGCTCCAGGCGAGCTCCTCCAGAGAGACAAGCAACAGTCCCCTCTGCTGGCAAAGCCACCCAGAGCCGTCCCCGAGCTCCTTCCAGCCTTGCCCAGGAGCTGGTGGGGTCCCCGCTTCGCCCACATCTGGGAGCAGCAATACGAGGGGTCCCAGCCCCATTTGCCGTGGCAGGGAGCGGGTTTTCTCCCGGGTGCTGCCGCGTCCCGTCTTGGTGCCTGGTCGGTGCAGAGGGGGGGGATGCCCTGGCTTGGGGGTCCCCAAAGGCATCGGCTTCCCAGCTCACCTCCGGCCAGACATCCTGTCTGCCTCCCCAGCCCCGGCTCTGGTTTGCCGCTCGCAGCCAGGACTGAAATCCCATTAAGCAGCGCAGAGAGCGCCGAGGTCGAGTAATTCATCTCCGGGTCCCCGGAGCTCCGGGGCGATGGAGCCTTGCCATGTGCCTTCGTCCTCCTCCTCCTCCTTCTTTCCATAGGGCATCTGCTCTGGAGTCATCCACCCATGCTGCTTGGCTCTTCCACCAGCTCCCGATTTCTCCCTTCCCGTTGGGTGCCCGGGGGGTCACTGGGTGCCCCAGGGCTACCCAAAGGCCGCCAACCCCCAGTACTGGTGTCTGCCGCAAGGCAGCCCTCGGTGTTTGCAGCTGTGCCAGGAAAGTGCCCAGGGAGGGTTTCCTTCCTCCCTGGCCTCGCTCCCCTCTTCCTCCTCATGCCTTTGCTTTGACTTTCCCCACCGTGCCCCGTCCCCTCTCCCCTGACCAACACCGGGACTTGGCGGGACACCCCAAGTCCTGCATGTCTGTGGGGAGTCACTTGGGATAGGGACATCACTGTCCCTGGGGGATGCTGGGGGTCAGAACCCCTGGGATGGGGATGTCCGTATCCATGGGGGACGCTTGGGGTCAGGATTCCCTGGGATGGGGACATCCGTGTCCCTGGGGGATGCTCGGGGTTGAGACCCATGCTGGGATGCAGCTGTCCGTGTCCCTGGGGGATACTCGGGGTCAGAGCCCCTGGGATGGGGACATCCAGGCCCCGGGGGGATACTCAGGGTCAGGATCCCCTGTGATGGGGACATCCACATCCCTGGGGGATGCTCGGGATCGGAACCCCCTGCGACAGGGACATTCACGTCCCTGGGGGATGGATGCTCAGGATCTGGACCCTCTCAGGAGGGGATGTCCATGTCCCTGGGGGATGCTTGGGGTCAGAACCCCCTGGGATGGGGACGTCTGTGCTCCCCTGTCCCCGTGGGGTCCTGGGGGGTGACCTTTCATCAACAGCAGAGGTTGGGGCGGGGGGGAGCAGATTTGAGGGTTCCACAGCCCCCGGTGATTCATGCCGCCCCAGGGTGGGGGCCCGGCGGGGTGCTGGTGAGCTCGGAGTGCACAGCCAATGCTGCTACGTGGCTTTGAGCAGGGCTGGAGGGGGAAGGAGGAGGAGGAGGAGGAGGAGGAGGAGGAGGAAGCACAGCTGGGCATTGGAGCCCTTCCAGCCTTGACACAGCTGGGCATTGCCTGCAGCCGGGTGCTGCGATTGCTGGACGAAGTCCCTGTGGGGCCGGACCCCTTCCCGTGCCCTCGGCTGCTGGGGCTGGACCTGGAGCAATGGGAAGGGCTGGGAGGCCCCCAGCATTTCTGGGGGGGGGGCTGCAGGCAGGGATGGGGATTCTCTGATGTCTAATAAGGGTTGTGCCCTTGTGCCGCCTTGCTCTTCTCCCTCATCCCCTGCCCCTTCCAGGAGCTGAATAGCCCAAGGGCTTTGCCCCACCGATGCCGCTGGGCAGGAGGGACGAGGAGGTGCTCAGAGAAGGGGCAGGCAGAGCGGCAGCCCTGGGCGATTCGCTCTGAGCCAGCAAGGAAACCCCAGCCAGGCTGGGAACATTTGTTCCCAATTAGGATGGGGGATGCTCCTTGCTGAGCAGGCACTCTGCGCTTCCCCCGGCCCCGAGCCTTTCGCCGCAAAAGTGCCGGGCGCAGGATGTGACCTCATGGGTCGGGTACGGGGGGGCAGAGGCTGGGGCAGCCTGTGGCTTTCACCCCTGCCCGTCCCGGTGCCCATCCTGGTGTCCATCCCAGCGTTCATCCCAGCGTCCATCCCAGTGTCCATCCCAGCGTCCATCCTGGCATCCATCCTGGTGTCCATCCCAGTGTCCATCCTGGCATCCATCCTGGTGTCCATCCCAGCATCCATCCCAGCGTCCATCCTGGCGTCCATTCTGGCGTCCATCCCGACATCTGTCCTGGTGCCCATCCCAGCATCCATCCCAGCATCCATCCCAGCGTCCATCCCGGCGTCCATTCCAGTGTCCATCCTGGCATCCATCCTGGTGTCCATCCCAGCATCCATCCCAGCATCCATCCCAGCGTCCATCCCAGCATCCATCCCAGCATCCATCCCAGCGTCCATCCCGGCGTCCATCCCGGCGTCCATTCCAGTGTCCATCCTGACATCCGTCCTGGTGTCCATCCCAGCATCCATCCCAGTGTCCATCCCAGCGTCCATCCCAGCGTCCATCCCGGCATCCATCCCAGCGTACATTCCAGTGTCCATCCTGGCATCCGTCCTGGTGTCCATCCCAGCCCCACGCCACGATGCGGCTGCCTCGAGGGCAGAGCGTGCGCACAGCAACCGCCGGCCTGCACCGCTAACGAGACCTTCTCCGCCGCCCGTAATTATTTCCCAGGGCGACGAGTGATTAATTCCGCTCAGGAGCTGCGGCTTTCTGCAAACTCACCCCAGCAATTATCTGGCAGGCTCCGCGCCGGCCCCCCCGGGCGGACGATGCTCCTCGCCAGAGAAAGTTGGAGCGAGATCTGGTTAAAAAAAGCCCCGACGCCAGCTCGCGGGTGCTGCCCTTCTCCCGGGGAGCTGAGCTTTGCAAAAGAGGGTCCCCGGCTGCACCCCGGACCCCACTGCGTGCCCAGGTCACCCGGGTCCTGACACGTCCCTCCAGGAGCAATCTGCAAGCCGTCCAGCCTGAGGATGCATTAATTATCCCTGGTCGCCGTGACACGGAGGAGAGTGGGTAAACTGAGGCACGGCACGTGCTCTCCATGGGTCTGAGCTTGGCTGCAAGTGCCGTGCCGGGGGGTCAGGTCTGGCTGCCCCCACCACTTTTGGGGGGCTGGCGAAGCCCCTGGGTCCCTCCAGCCCCCCGCTGGTTCCTCCACTGGCCGCAGCCCCGCCAGCGAATGGGGTTTTGCATGACAAAGCCTACGCTGGCTACCGGGACCCCCGCCCGTGGCCCCCTTCCCATCCAGCTGAAGCTGCCAAATATTAGAAATAACCACGCAAAGGGCATTCCCGTGCCGTGGCGGGGGGCCATGGTGGGGGGACCCGCTTCTCCAGCTGGGTCTGGGGGTTCTGGAGCCGGCTGCTTCTCCACTTGGGTTAAATAACGAGCCCGGGCTGAGCACCCTCCTCTCCCCGCGCTCGGCATCGCGTGCTGGGTTTGCCAGCTGCCAGGAGGGAGGGAAGGGGAGGGACAAAGTGCCTGCCAACACGGTAATAATTTTTTTTTTTTCTCCCCTCCTTAATTAGGGGAAGGAATAAATATAAAAGGAGGAGGGAAAGGGGAAGGCTGAAAAAAAAAAAAAAGAAAAGGAGAAAAAAGCGAGGAGGACAGGGACACACGCAGAGGACTCCTCTCCTCTCGGTGCCTGCCCTTATGCCTGGCGGAGCTGGTTCCCAGCCGTCCTGCCAACCTGCTGCCCACCGCTGCCTGCGCCGCCCGGGAGAAGCCACAGCTCAGCCCCACACCGGGGTCCCGGCGAAGGGGACCCCCCCTCAGCACCCCCGTTCCCCCCGCCGCGAAGAGGGGCTGCCACGGGGCTGCCGCCACGCGCCGAGCAAGGTGGGACGCGGGGAGCGCGTTGGGCTCGGCCGCGGGACGACGCGGTGGCCGGCCGGGCCAGCTGCCGTACTGCGCTATTAATTTCAATATCTCATTTCACCTCCGCGCCGGCGGAAAGTAAGCGGAGAGCTGAGCCGGCGTGGGGATGCCGAGCATCTTTCCCCCCCCCGCCGTGGGATGCAGGGACACGGCATCCTCCTGCCCTGCAGCTGGCTGGCCCCACGGTCCCGCTTCGGGGACGTTTGTCCTTGTCACCAACCCCCTCCCCGGGAGGACAGCATCGCTCTGCAAGTTCTTTATTTTTTTTTTTTTTTAATGGATCAGCTTGTACCGGCGCTGGCTCTGCAGCACTGGAGGCAGAGCGGGGGCTGAAGGGGGGGTTTCTCGTGAAGTTGGATGGAAAAAGGACTTTGGGGCTGCCCAAAGCCCAGCCTGTTCCGCTGCCCGGCCGGCGCTCGGGCTTGAAGGCGTTGGGGAGAAGGGGGGTTTTGGGGGCTGTTTCAGCCGCTGCGTCCACGGGACGCTCGTTTTGGGAGAGGGGTTGGGGGTCCAGCATGGGTCTGAGGTGTCCTGTCAGGGGGGAGCCCCCCCACCCGTCCTGCAGAGTCTGTGGACAGGTCTTTGTCCTAAGGAGGCTGCAGTCAGGGTAGCAGTGGAAAGGGAAACTGAGGCACGGAGGGCTGGCACAGAGACCCCGGGGGTTCGGCTCCCCCCTCTCCCACCCGGCTGCGTCGCTGCTTTCCATGGGGAGATTTTCAGGGGCAAAGCTGCCCCGTCCCGGAGGGGCTGGGTTTGGGGGGGCTGCAGGGTTCCGCCGGATCTCCCCGTCCTCCCCCAGCTCTCTCAGCTCCACCGGTGTCCCAGTGAGGGGGGGACAGGAGGGGCTGGGGGAAAACAGAAACATTTTGCAGGATTTTCACTGCTTTTCCCTGCCGAGCAAACCCAGTGTGAACCCCAGATTCCCCGTGGGGTGCCCTGGGCCCCCTTCCCCCCCCCCCCCCCCCAGCCAGAGCATTTCATTGCCGGGATGAAGGGGCTGCACTTGAGCATCCCCCCCCCAGGGACCACTTTTGGCCAAAGCCACCTTCGCTCCCACCCCGCTGACTTCTCCCGTCCCAGTCCAACCCAGAACCTGTTGCTCTTCCTTTCGGCTGCCGGAGGGGTGGGAAAAGCCCCCCCTCTGCCCCAGCCCGGAGCCTTTTCCAGCTGCTGGGTGCGTGCACGGCAGTGGGAGGGGGATCGGGACACTTTAGGGCTGCTTTTGAGGGAATGGGTTTAGACTGGGGAAACTGGGAGACTGGGGCGTCTTCTGCTGGGAGTGAGGAGCTGCGAGTCTGCTGGTGAGGATGCAGGGGGGGGCCGGGGAGCGCCAGGTCCCACCCGAGCAGCAGAGCTGAAATCTGGGACCCCCATCCCCATCCTCCACCTCACACTTCTCCTGCCCCACCCCATGCCTCAGTTTCCCCACCACGGCCCCGCAGCCGGGAAAGGCAGGGATGGGGGGGGTGCAAACCTTCACATGTGCGTGCGACACGCTCACCCCGGCGTGTCCCTGGGGGGGGGTCCCTACGGGGTCTGCTCCCACCCCTACCCCTCCGTGCAGGACTGCATCTCCCCAGGGACACCCCCCCACCCCCGCCAGGGACCTCCTGCTGCGGGGGGGGGGGCACATCCCCGCGTCCCAGCCCTGCAACAAGGAGCCCCTTTCTCCCCGCCGCGATGGGGGGGCCGAGTGGTGCTGGCAGCCGGAGGGACCCCCCCATTCTCCCCACCTCCTTCCGGCCTTTTAAGCTCTGCCAGCGGCTCCTGCCAAGAGGCTGCCAGCTGCTTCCCGCTGCATCCCCTGCCCAAGCCCCCTCCCAGGGGACCCACCGTGTCCCCCAGCATCGCCCCGCTCCGAGGCGCATCCTGGGGATGGGGACCGATCCTGGATGCAGCAACGCGGCGGGGAGCACCGATACGGTGGCAGCCACGTGCGTGCCGGGCCGGTTGCGTGCGTGGATGGCGATGGCGGTGCCGGCAGCGGGGTGTCCGAAACCCTTGGTCGGTGGGGACGGGGCTGCCCGCTTGTGCCTGGAGCGGGGCCAGGCTCTGCCCGTGGCTGCTGACTCATTCTGCAGCTGAGCATCCCTGGAAAGCCACCGCTCCGCTGCCTGCCCCCCCCCCCCAACCCCCCTCCCGGCTCGCTGCGGGCTGGCAGGGCACCTTGTGAGCCGGGATGAGCAACCGTCACGTGGAGGGGACGAGGGGGCCGGGAGGATCGGGCCCTCCGCCGTCCCCTCGCAGCGTCTCCCGCCTTTCACCCCGGACCGGGTGCTGCAGCCCCAAATCGCTCCGGCTCCCGTGGTCAAGGAGCCGCTTCTGGAAGCAGGGTCGAGCTCAGGGGAGAAAGAAAGATCGGTCCCGTCCCAAAATAGACCTCAGCTCCATTTTCCACCTGGTTTCCCACGGAAATGGAGGTTAAGCGGCCCTGCCGCTCGCATGCGTGCCTGAGTCTCGCTCCGTCCCCGACAGCCCCTGAGCTCCGAGGTCTCGGAGGCGATCGAGCCCCAGGAGCCGCCGCCATCCCCCTCCCCCTCTGAGCTTTCTGGCTACCTTTGCCTGATCCTGCTCCCAGCTTTTCCCTCCCGACGTGCTGGCTGAAAGATTTTCCATTTGTGGCAAATAGGAAAAAAAACCAACCCCAAAAATCCAACCCCAAACCCCAAACATGACGTCTGAGAATCTGTTGCCATCACGGGACTCCAGGACCTCAGGGCATCGCCCGTGGGTATGGTGAAACTCGGTTTAACCCTCTCTGCGTCCCGTTCCCGGTGCTGGCACCCTGGTCCCAGCCGGGGATGGGCATGGGGGGGAGCAGACACCAGCTCTCCCCAGCTCTCCCCATTCCTGCAGAGTTTTATCACTTGAATTTCCTCCCTGGAGTCTTCACGGCCGCTGCCGGCCACGGCTCACGCACCGCGGTGCCTTGGGAACGGGAAGAAAAGGTGCCAGCGACAAAAGCCTTCCTCGCTTGGCCGCCCGGGGGGACGGCAGCCAGCCCCCGCGCTGGAGCCCAGCCACAGCCGCCGAGCAGGAGGGTTTTGTCCCTCGCTCCAGAGCCGTGGGGCTGAATTCCAATGGTCCGGCCGGAGCAGAGAAAGCCCCCGGCTTGGGTCTGGCACCGCCGGCCGGGCGCTGGGCGATCAGGCTTTGGCCGCCGGCGCTGAGCTCCTGCCGGGAAAGGGGTGGGTCGTGGTCTGCACGTGGTGGTCGATGTCCACTGTGCTTGGTGCTTGGGGCTGTACGTCCACGGTGCATGGTGCTACAGGCTGTATGTCCACGGTGCATGGTGCCAGGGGCTGTATGTTCATGGTGCGTGGTGCTACGGGCTGTAAGCCCATGGTGCATGGTGCCAGGGGCTGTACGTCCATGGTGCATGGTGCCAGGGGCTGTATGTCCATGGTGCATGGTGCCAGGGGCTGTATGTGCATGGTGCTACGGGGTGCGAGTCCATGGTGCTAGGAGCTGTACATACACGGTGAGTAGTGCTATGGGCTGTATGTCATGGTCCGTGGTGCTACGGGCTGTACATCCACGGTGCATGGTGCCAGGGGCTGTACGTCCATGGTGCATGGTGCCAGGGGCTGTATGTCCATGGTGCATGGTGCCAGGGGCTGTATGTGCATGGTGCTACGGGGTGCGAGTCCATGGTGCTAGGAGCTGTACATACACGGTGAGTAGTGCTATGGGCTGTATGTCATGGTCCGTGGTGCTACGGGCTGTACATCCACGGTGCATGGTGCCAGGGGCTGTACGTCCATGGTGCCAGGGGCTGTACGTCCATGGTGCCAGGGGCTGTATGTCCATGGTGCTATGGGCTGTACGCCCATGGTACAGGGTGCTATGGGCTGTATGTCCACGGTGCGTGGTGCCAGGGGCTGTATGTGCGTGGTGAGTGGTCCTAGGGGCTGTACATCCATGGTGCATGGTGCCAGGGGCTGTACATCTGCTGTGCATGGCGCCAGGGGCTGTACGTCCATAGCGTGTGGTCCTAGGGGCTGTATGTCCATGGCTGTGTGGTGCTACGGGCTGTACATGCATGGTGCATGGTGCCAGGAGCTGTACATACATGGTGAGTGGTTCTAGGGGCTGTACATCCACGGTACATGGTACTATGGGCTGTATGTCCATAACGTGTGGTCCTGGGGGCTGTACATGCATGGCACATGGTGCCAGGAGCTGTACATACATGGTGAGTGGTCCTAGGGGCTGTACATCCACGGTACATGGTGCTATGGGCTGTATGTCCATAACGTGCGGTCCTGGGGGCTGTAAGTGCATGGCTGCATGGTGCTACGGGCTGCACGTGCACGGTGCGTGGTGCTAGGGTCTGTATGTGCATGGTGCCAGGGGCTGTATGTCCACGGCCATGCGGTGCATGGTGTCAGGGGCTGTATGTCCATAGTTCATGGTTCTAGGGGCTGTGCATCTGCTGTGCATGGTGCTAGGGGCTGTATGTCCATAGCGTGTGGTCCTGGGGGCTGTATGTCCATGGCTGCATGGTGCTATGGGCTGTACATGCACGGTGCATGGTGCCAGGGGCTGTATGTGCATGGTGAGTGGTCCTAGGGGCTGTACATCCATGGTGCATGGTGCCAGGGGCTGTATGTGCGTGGTGAGTGGTCCTAGGGGCTGTACATCCATGGTGCATGGTGCTAGGGGCTGTACATCTGCTGTGCACGGTGCCAGGGGCTGTACGTCCATAGCGTGTGGTCCTGGGGGCTGTATGTCCATGGCTGCGTGGTGCTACGGGCTGTACGTGCACGGTGCATGGTGCCAGGGGCTGTACATGTATGGTGCCAGGGGCTGTATGTCCACGGTTGTATGGTGCTACCAGCTGTGCATCCATGATGCTACAGGCTGCACATGCATGGTGCATGGTGCCAGGGGCTGTATATCCATGGTGCATGGTGCCAGGGGCTGCACGTGTTGTGCATGGTGCTAGGGGCTGGATGTCCATGGTTGCGTGGTGCTAGGGGCTGTGCATCCATGGGTGCGTGGTGCTAGGGGCTGTGCATCCATGATGCATGGTGCTAGGGGCCGTATGTCCATAGTGTGGGCTGCGTGGTGCCGTAGATCCATTGCAAGTGGTGCCAGGGGCCGTTTGTCCATGCTGTGTGGTGCTAAGGGCTGTACATACACGGTGCGTGGTGCCAGCGGCTCTATGTCCATGGTGCATGGTGCCAGGGGCTGTGCATCCGTGGTGTGTGGTCCCAGAGGTTGTATGTCCATGGTGCCAGGGGCTGTGCATGTGTGGTGCATGGTGCCAGGGGCTCGATGTCCATGGTGCCAGGGGCTGTGACATACCCGGTGCGTGGTTCCAAGGGCTGTGTTCACACCATCCCCCTGGTGCATTGGCCCCACGGGTAAACCCCGGGAGCAGAGGGATGCAGGCGACGAGGACGGCCTCCCGTCAGGCTGGCCCTGGCAGCCAGCGACCTGGCCCGGGGAGTGCCGCGGAGGTGCCAAATCCGCTTCTGTGGCTGCCGAAATCAATGCAGCACAAAGAGCTCATCACTTAAAAAGCTGCTCCGAGTCTCAGGGTCACCGTGCTCCTGTGCCGGGGACCAGCGCCGTGCATCCCTGGGGACCAGCACGGTGCATCCCCGGGGACCCGCCGTGACGCATCCCCAGCACAGGGGGCTGAGGAGACCCCCAGCCCCCCAAGTACCCTCTGCAGAGATGTGAGGGGGTATCGGGGCTGTGCTCCCCAGCACCATGCAGCGATGTCTCCCTCCATCCCCAGCATCAGCCTCCTCTCTGGACGGCTGCGGTGGGCAGCCGGAGCCCCTTGGTGACATGCCTAGTGTCCCCAGCGGTCCCCCAGGGATGGCTGGGGGCCAGCGACAGCACCGCTAGCCACTGGGCTCTCCTTTCAGCGCCGGTCCCCAGCCTTTTGTGCCAGGCAGCCTTGAGAGAGGCCGGGGACATAATGGCTGCTTTGGTCGGCCCCGGTTTTCCCAGCCCGCGCGCGGGGAACCTCCGGCGTGAGCTGAATGGCAACGAGAAACCCTCCTGCTCCTTCCCTCCCCCTCCACCCCGCGCTTTGAGGGCCCTCGGCCGTCCCCTCCCCGGGCAGCTCGCTGACCTCACCCCCCCCAGCCCGCAGCGCACACGCATGTGCGCACCCACACGCGTGCGGAAGCGCGGCGGGACTCGCTGCCTCTTCCCCGCTGAACATCAGCTGTGAAATAAACCCCGCTGAGGGTTTTTCCCCCGCGAAGGCGCGGTCCCGGCTCTGGCATCGCCTCCGTCCCCGCCAGAGCCGGGGTTTGGGCTCAGACTCTCCGTGCCGTCGGGGCCAGGCTGGGCTCCGCTGTCCCCAGGGGACCCGGCTCCCTGGGAAGGCTGGGGGGGGTGGATGGGACCCAGCGGCACCCAGCCAACGGTCCCGCTTGTTCGGGCTCTCTCCTTCCCCCTGTTAACCAGGGCTCATTTCTTTCTCTTCCCTCTCCACCATCCAAAGGTCTCGGTTACCCCATGGCCGTGCCAGCGCCGGCCTCTCCCTCTGCGCCCCGAAGCCGCACGCACCCCCCAGCCCCGCGCACGTGGGCTGGGGTCTCTCGTGTGAGGAAGGGATATTTTCAACACTTTCTTTGGGTTTGAAGCACCACTGGTGGCTTTTCCTCCTCCCTCGCAGGGCAGAGGATGGCCTCAGCCCTCCCGCTGCTGCTGCTCTGGGTGTTTGCCCCCGCGGTGGTCCCGGAGGATTTTGGCCCTGCAGATGGCACAGGTAACTCGGCATCCTCAGCCGCGCCCGCGCCGCTCCCTGCCCCTGCGGCGGGGCTCTTGGGGGGGGCACCCCATGCCGGGCCGGCTCATGACTCCCCTCTTTTCCCACCCAGAGGACCTCAAGGCTCTGCAGGTCTCCATCCCACGCCACCCAGCCCTCGACGCCGTGCTGGCGGGCGACGTCACCATCCCCTGCCTCATCACCTACCTCGGTCCCCAGCCCACCGCCGGCACGGCCGGGCGCCGGGCGGTCCTGGGAACCCCCCGGGTCAAGTGGACCTTCATCTCTGAGGGCAGGGAGGTGGAGATCTTGGTAGCCCGGGGGGACAGGGTGAAGGTAAGCGAGGACTATCGCCTCCGCGCCTCCCTGCCCATCTTCCACCAGCGCTACACCAACGCCTCGCTGCTGCTCACCGAGCTGCGGCCCAACGACTCGGGGATCTACCGCTGCGACGTGCAGCACGGCATCGAGGACGGCCACGACATCCTCGACGTCAAGGTCAAAGGTACCTCGAGGTGGGGAGCGGGGTGGGATTCGGGGTGGGAAGCAGAGGTCCACCCTGCCTGGGTGCCTTCTCCTGGCTCAGCAAACTTCTCCTGCATCCCGGTGCAGATGCACCCATGAGGGTGGGGGGCTGCCATGGAGCCCCTTGCCCATGCCCATGTCCGTGTCCCCCCCTGCCGCAGGGGTGGTGTTTCACTACCGGGAGGGCTCCATGCGCTATGCCTACACCTTCGCCGAGGCGCGGGAAGCCTGTGCCAGGATCGGTGCCCGCATTGCCACCCCCGAGCAGCTGTACGCTGCCTACCTCGGCGGCTACGAGCAGTGCGATGCCGGCTGGATCGCCGACCAGACCGTCAGGTGGGCATCGCCGCCGCCCGGGTACCGAGCCCACCGCCTCCCCCTTCACCCCCCCTGCCATCGCGAGTCGCCAGCCCTCCCCTGTGCTTTCCTGCCCCAGGTACCCCATCCACACGCCCCGCGAGGCCTGTTACGGAGACATGAACGGCTTCCCCGGGGTGAGGAACTACGGGGTGGTGGACCCCGAGGACATGTACGACGTGTACTGCTACGCCGAGGACCTCCCAGGTGCCCGCGGTGCCGCCGGCCTCATCCTGCCCTCCCCTGCTAACTCGCCCCCGTAACCCACCGCAAACCCGAGCGGAAAAGCCGCCCCGAACCGCGGGAGCCGGCTCCGAAACCTCCGAGCTGCGCCAAGCTTCGGGTGCTCTGACGCGCGCGAGCGTGGGGTCCTGCTGCGCCGCTCCCCGAAGCGTCGCTGGGTCGGTTTCGGGGGGCGAGGGGCTCTCTCCCCTCGTAGCAGCCGGTGCCCGTCGCTGGCCTCGGGGCTGGAGGGTGTCCGGGGTGATCTCGCCCCGGGGTCCGGGGGTGCACGCTGGGTGCTGCTGGTCCCGCGGCTCGGGTGTGCTGGGGGGGGTGACCGGTTGCTCCTTCGCACCCCGAGGCGGCTCCGTGGGGTTGGTTGGGGCGACGGCAGGCAGGCGGCAGGGATGCGGCGCGGGTTGCTGGTGTGCGGGGCGCAAGGCGCTGGGACGGGGACACCGGCGCGGTGGTGGGGGCGGGCAGGCGGCGTCTCCAGAGCTGCTCAGCACGACGCCCAGCGCGGCGCCCGCCGGGCTCGCGGGTCCCCTGGGAAACGGCCCAGGCGCGGACTGCGCTTCAAAGGCTCAGCTCCGTCGGGCAGGGCTCCAGCCGTGCCCGCGCCACGCGTGCATGTGCAGGGAGACGGGAGACAGGCAGGGGTGCAGGCAGGGATACAGGCAGGGATGCAGTCAGGGAAGGAGACAGGGATGCAGGCAGGGATACAGGCAGGGAGGCAGTGATACGGGCAGGGATACAGGCAGGGATGCAAGCAGGGATGCAGGCAGGGAGGTAGGTAGGGAGACAGGCAGGGATGCAAGCAGGGATGCAGGCAGGGATACAGGCATGGAGGTAGGTAGCAATACGGGCAGCAATGCAGGCAGGGACACAGGCGGGGATGCAGGCAGGGATGCAACAGGGAAGGAGACAGGGATGCAGGCAGTGATACAGGCAGCGATGCAGGCAGGGAAGCAAGCAGGGAAGCAGGCAGGGAAGGAGACAGGGATGCAGGCAGGGATGAAGACAGAGATGAAGACAAGGATGCAGGCAGGGATGCAGGCAGGGATGCAGGCAGGGAGGCAGACAGGGAGGCAGGCAGGGAGGAAGGCAGCGATACAGGCAGCGATGCAGGCAGCGATACAGGCAGCGATGCAGGCAGGGAAGCAAGCAGGGAAGCAGACAGGGATGCAGGCATGGAGGTAGGCAGCAATAAGGGCAGCGATGCAGGCACGGAGACAGGCGGGGATGCAGGCAGGGATGCAACAGGGAAGCAGGCAGGGAAGCAGGCAGGGATGCAGGCAGGGAAGCAGACAGAGAAACAGGCAGGGATACAGGCAGGGATGTAGGCAGGGATGAAGACAAGGATGCAGGCAGGGAAGCAGGCAGAGCCCTCCAGCCCCTGATCCAGCTCACGAGGACCATGCTGGAGGTCCCTCTCCCCAAGCCAGCTCCTGGGGTCACGCAGAGAGCAGAGCAGGCGAGGGGGCTCCCCGAGCCTGTGCCCCCCCCCCCCCAACTCCCTCTCTTCGCAGGGAGACAGGCAGAGCTGCAGGCAGGGATGCAGGCAGGGAGACAGGCAGGGAAGAAGGCAGGGATGCAGGCAGGGATGAAGACAAGTATGCAGGCAGGGATGCAGGCAGGGAAGAAGGCAGGGAAACAGGCAGGGATGCAGGCAGGGAAGCAGGGAAGCAGGCAGGGATGCAGGCAGGGATGAAGACAAGGATGCAGGCAGGGATGCAGGCAGGGAAGAAGGCAGGGAAGCAGGCAGGGATTCAGGCAGGGAAGCAGGCAGGGATGCAGGCAGGGATGAAGACAAGGATGCAGGCAGGGATGCAGGCAGGGATGCAGGTAGGGAAGCGGGCAGGGAAGCAGGAAGGGATGTAGGCAGGGATGAAGACAAGGATGCAGGCAGGGATGCAGGCAGGGAAGAAGGCAGGGAAGCAGGCAGGGATTCAGGCAGGGAAGAAGGCAGGGATGCAGGCAGGGATGAAGACAAGGATGCAGGCAGGGATGCAGGCAGGGATGCAGGTAGGGAAGCGGGCAGGGAAGCAGGCAGAGCCCTCCAGCCCCTGATCCAGCTCACGAGGACCATGCTGGAGGTCCCCCTCCCCACGCCAGCTCCTGGGGTCACGCAGAGAGCAGAGCAGGCGAGGGGGCTCCCGGAGCCTGTGCCCCCCCCCCCCCCCCAGCTCTGACGCCCGTCTCCTTCCCTCTCTTCGCAGGGGAGATCTTTTTGGAGACGTCCCCAGACAAATTCACACTGGAGGAGGCGCGGGCGCGCTGCCGGGCGCTGGGCGCGGAGCTGGCGAGCACGGGGCAGCTCTACGCGGCCTGGAGCGCGGGGCTGGACGCCTGCAGCCCCGGCTGGCTGGGCGACGGCAGCGTCCGCTACCCCATCGTCACCCCCCGGGAACGCTGCGGCGGGGCCCTGCCCGGCGTCAAAACCATCTTCCTCTTCCGCAACCAGACGGGATTCCCCGATGCCCAGAGCAGATACGATGCGTACTGCTTTCGAGGTAAAGAGGGGCGAACCCCCCCACTTTATGGGGGGCGAACCCACGGGCGCTCCCGGGCAGGGACCAGCGCCAGCTTTCGGGAAGCCTCCGGGCAAGGGTGCCGATGCCTTGTGGGTGCCCGGTGCCGGCTCCGGCCCACCCACGCGCTGGGTGCAGCAGAGCCGGGATGTCCTGCAGGGTCGGGAAGGCGTCGGGATCCCTGCGTGCTGCCCATGCTGCCGTATCGCGATAGAGCAGGGGTGCTTTGTACTGCCTCAACCGTGCGTGGTAGGATAGAGACGCCTTGCGTGGTCTCCGTGTTGCATGCCAATATGTCGTGATAGCGGAGGGGTAACCTGCATGGTCCCGATACGTCATGATAGAGGAGGGATGCTCTGCACAGTCTCAATAGTGCATGCTGATATATCGCGACAGAGTAGGGCTGCCCTGCATGTCCCCAATGCTGCACACCACGACGTCGCGAGGAGAACGGGGATGTCCTGCGTGGCACGGTCGGTCTGCGTGAGCTGCGTGGGTACAGAGCTGGGATGGGTGGAGGCGTCACTGCGTCCCCGCGGGCTGCTTGCAGGCAATATCTCGTGACGGTGAATGGGACACGAGACCGGCGGGCAGCGGGGCTGAGCCGCCCGTGCTGCTGGGGACAGCCTGCCTGCCGGGGGACGCGGGCGACGGGCCAGGAGGGGACAGGCGAGGATGGAGGCTGGCGGGGAGAACAGGAACGGAGGGAGGAAAAGCCGCCCCTCCGCTCCCCTTTCCCGGTCCCGCATCTCTGTGCATCCCCTCGGGGCCACGGGGGCTCGCGGGACGGGGACGCTCTCCCCCCGATCAACCGGATGCTGCGCGTCTCCGTGCCTCAGTTTCCCCATCTCTCGGCAGGGAAACCCGTGGGTTAGGCAGGATGGACCCGTCCCACAAATCCGTGACCCCCGTAACCCACTAACTCCCCACGCACGTCTGCGCTCCCCGGGTGGGGATGGGGGCGAGGAGAAGGACCCACCCCGCGGCGGGGCTGCCGGTGTGCACCGAGGTTTAGGGTTCACTGGAGGGGGAGGAGGAGAAGCGGGGATGGCCGCTGGCAGGAAGGGCAAGGATGAGTAGAAAATGCTGCGAGTGTAAAAATTCGGCGCTGCCTGGACGCGTGCCGACACCACGAGCCTTGGCCGGGCAGCTGCGGGGAGAGCCAGGCTGGAGCCCGGCACCGGGGCGGTGTAAATCAGCATCGCCTCGGGGAAACGGGGCTCAGGATCGGGTCCCCCTGAACGCTGCAAAGCCCCACGGCTCCCGCCGGGGCTGTCGGCTCTGCCGGCTCCGGCAGCCCCAGGGGAGGGCCCGATTCTGCCCCGCGCTGACTCTGGGTAGAGGGAAAAGGGGAGGTGGCGGAGAACTGGGTCCCCAGCGGGGTGCCAGGCTGTCCCCAGGGCTCCAGCCCTGCGCCGGGGCGAGGGCATCTCTGCCTGCCGCGGGGCCAGGACGGGGCAGTAATATCCCACTTTCTTTCTGCCCACAGAAGGGACAAACTCTTTCCCTGAGGCCGCAGGAAAATACCGAGCCAGAGAGCCCGAGGGCCTCCAGGAGATTGTTACAGTGGCAGAAAAGCTGGAGGAGCTGCAGCTGCCCAGAGCGCAAGTGGAGATTGAGTCGCGAGGGGCTATATACGCCGTCCCTTTCTTTAAGGACACTGAGCTGGAAAAGCCGAGCCCATCCCCCGAAGACGCACCGGGGCCAGGGGCCCGGCACCCCCCGCTAGATACCTCCGTGTCCTCAGGTCACCCCACCTCCGCCTCCCCTTTCCCCACGGCCCCGGCCGTCCCCGAGGCAGGCGTCCCGCTTAGCTGTGGCGTAAAACCGGGGAGCCCGTCCCCCGCGGAGGAGGACGGGGTGACAGGGGCAGTTGGGGAGTGGACGGGTGTAGGTGGTGCAGCCGCCGCGGCGATGCCAGGGCTGGGATGCAGAGAGGAGCCGCAGGGATGGAGGAGAGGTTGGGGGCACCCACGGGTGCTCGGGTCGCCTCAGCCATCCCCGTCCCTCCCGCACCCACGGCCAGGGCACCGGGGTCTTGGCGTAGGGCTGTGCGTGGGGACACCCATCTTGTCCCTCCCTCGGCCGGGGTCCGGCGCGCGGCGTCGGTGCCGGACCGCGGTGTAGCAAAGCAAAGAGCCGGAGACGGGTGCTGGCTGGCAGCGGGAGAGGAGGCCAGGAGCAGCGGTGAGGGGCTGAGCATGGTCCCTGCTGCAGGGAACCCTGTGCCAGGGCTGGGCTTGGCAGCGGCCGAGCCAGAGCTCGCTCTGCCGTGCTGGTTCGGAGGGGACAACGTCGCACGGGCTCGGGGCATCGTTCTGTCTCCCTGCGCATCCTCATGCTGGCATCACCCCGCAGCTCTGCCCACCATCGCTGGTGGGCGATGCCGGTGCCCGCGGCCCCGCGGTCTGGCTGGTGCCGGTGCCGGCGTCTCACCGCCTTTCTGCCTTGCCCTTTGCAGAGGAGGAACGGGGAGCGGTGCTGGGCAGGGACCCTGGCAGCACGTCGGCGGAGACCCCGGCCGGAGGGCGAGACCCCGGCCACCCCATGGAGCCAGACGGAGCCACCGGCACGCAGATGTTCTCCGTGGCCCCGCGGGCGGGCGCAGAGGGACCCACCGGTGCCCCGTCCCCGGCGTGGGGTGCAGCAGGTGACACGGAGCCTCCCGAGGGCTTTCCCCGGCCGCCCAGCCCTGTCGTCCCCACGTTCAGCCCCGAGCGCCCATGGGATGCCATGGGGCGGCCGGCCCACGCCGCCAGCCCTGGGACACCCGGGCACCGGGTGACGTCGCCCACCAGCGCCGCTTCCGCCACCTCGACAGATAGCCGAGAGCCAGGTGGGACCCCCCAAGGCGGCCACGACTCTGGCGGGGCGAGCACCCCCATCCCCCCTGCTGAAGATTCCGAGCTCTCGGGAGACGTGGCCGAAAGCCCCGGGGCGTCCCCGCTGCCCCCTGCACCCTCGCAGCCGCAGGAGGAGGGTGAGGAGCAGTCGGGGGCCCTGTGGCTCCCCTCGCCCTCGGCCCCTGGGGACGGGACCACCGGCCCCGTGGCGGAGGCGACGGCGGTCACGCCGTGGCACGCGGACGTGGGAGGCGAGGAGACTGCGTCGCGACCCCCGGGCACTGACCGCGGGATGCCCGCTGCACCTTCGGAGGAGGAGGAAGAAGAGGAGGAGGAGGAGGAGGAAGAGCAACGCGCTCCCTCCGTTGCAACCGTGGAGGGTTTCCTTGCAGCCGTACCCGGAGAACCAGGTGGGACCCTCAGGGATGGCCTCACCTCTCCTCACACCGGCAGCTTCGGGGTGGCCCCGGCAGGGACCCCACTGGGGGACCCGGTCCCCAGCACGGCCGCCCCCCTGCCCGCCCTCCCCACCGAGCGGGCCAGCATCGGGGCAGGCGCCTGCTCGGCCGGGGGTCCCCACCTCGCCGCCCTCGCCCTCGGGGCAGCCCTCCTGGCTGCTCCCTGGCACTAGAGCGAGCCAAAGCCTTTCCTTCACGCTGCGCTTCCCTCTGTCTGTCCGTCCGTCCGTCCGTCTCTCCTCTCTCTCTCCTCCTCAGCTGGGTAAGGGAAGGTCACAGGTCCGGAGAAGCAGATATTTGTCAAACAAATTGGTCCGAGCTCTGCATGCACTTTAATCTCTTCTACTTCTGTGAAGTGTTTTAATGACTGTTTCCATGAAAAAAACAAAAAACAAAAAACAAAAACAATAAGCAAAAGAAGGCCCCAAACCCTCCTCCGACTAACAGTGATACTAATAAAGGGAATTAAAAGCTTTCTAGAACAAACATCTCGGCTAGCTCTTCCCTTCGTCCTCGCGCCCGCTGCCTCGCTCACCGCCCGCGCGCCCCCCCCCACTGACGAACTAATCCCCCGGCCCCCCGTTCCCGCGGGACCCCCGGCAGTGGGGCGGACGGGCCCCAGCGTGAGGTGCAGGCGGGGGGTACGGCTGCTTCGCTCCCTCCCTGCGGCCCCCCCAGGGCTGGCGACACACCACCCCCCCCCCCCCCCCTTGTCCCCCGGGCGGAGGGACAAGGGCTGGAAGCTGCATGGCGTGAGTAGGGTGGGGGGTCCTCACCCCTGGAGCCATGGGGCATCGGGGGGTCGGGGGGTGCAGAGCCCCGCTGAGGGCACCCCAACTCGAACAGCCCTCGATGTCGCCTTAGCCCCCCCGGGGAGCGTAGCCCCCCCCTTGCAGCCCTGCTCCCCCCACATCGGGGTTGAGATGGACGAGCAGTGGGCACGTGAGGGGCCTCACACCCACCCAGACCCACCCTCCGGCCCCCACCCTGGGGTGCTCCCGGCTCTGACGCCGCTTACGGCAGCCAAACCCCTGCCCCATCCGCCCTCCCAGCCCCCCGCAAGCGGAGGGGACCGCGCGGGGTCCTCGCTCCCTGGTCTGGCAGTGCCCCCCCCGCTCCCATGGCGTGGAGAACCCTCGGTGGTGGGTGGCCAGCCCTGGCGGGACCGGCTGCCGGTGCCCCGGCGAGGGGAGATGCTCAGGAAGAGCTGGCTGGGGGGTGCTGGGGCTCCAAACAGCTCCTCCCGCCCCATGCCCCCGTCTGCAGGGGACGAGCGCGGTGTCCCCACGAGCTGCCGGCTCCTCACAGGGACGTGACGGTGTCTGGGCACAGGCGAGGGTGGTGGCATCGCCCTTGGTGCGGCTCCACCAAGCCAAGGACCGTGAAATGGGGCAGCATTAGGCTGGAGGGTGTCGAGGACGTTCGGTCTCCGCTCGGCCGGCACCAGTCCTTAATCATCTTCCTGAGCCGGGAGCGGGAGCACGCGATGTGCTCTGGGCGCCTTAATGACCGTAACAGGCTGGTGGGGACGAGCGGGTCAGGGACGGCGCCGGCGGAGTTGATCAACCCTGGCCATGCTGAAGGTGACAACAGAGGGACAGGCGCGAGGCTCACCTTGCTGCCAGACTGGGGACGTGCGGCCGGGACATGCCGAAGGGTTTATCCTTGTCACGTTCCTCCTCCCGTTGGCTGCATCACTCCAGGGGAAAGCAGGAGCCGTCCCCGGAGCGGTGGGAGCAGGCCAGGGGCTGGCACGGCAGCGAGCCCACTGCTGCGGAGGACGAGAGCATCCAGCTCACGTCCCCGTGTCCCACGGGGAGGACAGAGCCTCAAGCCCAGCCCGCTCTTGGCCGGGATGGCTGAGCCGGGAGCTTCCCATGGCGTGGGCAGGCGGGATGGCTTTGGGCACATCACGGTCCCCTTGAGTCCCCCCACCCCAGGCTTGGTGCCAGCTCAGGCGTCTGATCCCAGTCAGGGTGCTCGCTGCAGAGACGAGGCTTTAATGACACCGGGCGCTAATGAGGTCCCCGAGCTCCCGCGGTGAGGAAGGCTTCATGTGCCTTGCAGGTGGCTGCGTCCCCAACCCCTGCCTGAACGGAGGGACCTGCACGGAGGATGATGCCCACCTCGCCTGCCTGTGCCTGCCCGGCTACGGAGGCAGCAGCTGCGAACAACGTGAGTCCCCCCGCTCCCAGCACGGCCGCGCCGGGCTCCGGCTGCAGCCTCGGCTGCTGCACCAGCGGCCCAGGAGACAGAAACGTGGGGAAATCAGGTTTTCGGGGGGTTTTCACAGAATCCCAGCATGGTCAGGGTTGGGAGGGGCCTCTGTGGGTCTCCCAGCCCAACCCCCTGCCCAAGCAGGGTCACCCACAGCAGGCTGCACAGCACCGCGGCCAGGGGGGCTGGAATATCTCCAGAGAAGGAGACTCCCCAACCCTCTGGGCAGCCTGGGCCAGGGCTCTGTCACCCTCAGAGGGAAGAAGTTCTTCCTCGGCTTCAGCTGGAGCTTCCTCTGCTTCAGTTTGTGCCCGTTGCCCCTTGTCCTGTCGCTGGGCACCACTGGAAAGAGCCTGGCCCCGTCCTCCTGACCTCCCCCTGCAGATATTGATCGGCATTTCTAAGGTCCCCTCTCAGCCTTCTCTTCTCCAGGCTGAACAAGCCCAGCTCCCTCAGCCTCTCCTCGCAGGAGAGATGCTCCAGTCCCCTCCTCATCCTCGTAGCCCTGCGCTGGGCTCTCTCGCCGGTGAGCTGGGCTCCATCACCCTGACCCTGTCCTCTCTCCCTCCTTGCCCCCCCGGCTCAGCGCTGGAGGAGTGCCGCCCCGGCTGGGAGAGCTTCCAGGGAGCCTGCTACAAGCACTTCTCCACTCGGAGGAGCTGGGAGGACGCGGAGACACAGTGCCGGCATTACGGGGGGCACCTGGCCACCGTCCTGACCCCCGAAGAGCAGGACTTCATCAACGGTACGTGGCACCGCCCCGGACCCCGCTGCATCCCCCCGCCCCGGCCCTCTGCCGACGGGACCCGCAGCATCCCTCGGTGCTGGGCTTCGGGTTTGAAACCCTAAGTCAAGAAGCGGCCGAGCGCCGAGGCAGAGCCCTTCCCCGCTGTGCCGAGGGAAGGCAGAGGAAATAAAGAGTGAAGGAAATAGCTGATATGATGGGTCGACAGGACGGTGGTCAGATGCTCGCTGGCCTCTCGGCTCGCGAGGGGTGGGGGAAGCGCAGCAGACAGCAGGATGGACGGATGGACGGACAGAGGGACGCATGGACAGACACGGGAGCAGACGGGTGGATGCACGATGGGTGGAGGGACCCGAAGAGGGTTGGACACGCACAAGTACGTCGGCAGGCAGAGCGATCAGCCGCCTGGAAGCAGATGTGAAGGGAGAGCAGGGGAAGGCAGAGCAGGACCGGGACAGCAGTGGGGGGCTGGGGCAGAGAGCAAAGAGGCCAGGAGGGACGTGAGGGTGAAGGGCGAAGGGGCAGGGAGAGACCTGGCAGGGCCAGGCAGGGCCAGGCAGGGAGTTTCAGGGACAGGCAGGGACCGGGCGGACCAGAAAAGGGCAGGCAGGGACCCGCAGGGCCAGGCAGGAACAGGTAGGGCCAGGCAAGGACAGGCATGGACTGGTAGGGACTGGTAGGGACTGGTAGGGACAGGCAGGGATAGGCAAGAGCAGGCAGGGAGTTTCAGGGTCAGGCAGGGACTGGCAGGAACAGGCAGGGACAGACAGGGACACAGGGCTCTGCCGCCCTCTCCCGGCCAGCCCCCTCCCACCTCTCCCCCGGACACCCCCAGACCCCAAATTTCCTCAAATTCAGCCTCCAGCTCCCTCGACCCCCCCTCCTGACAGGGACCCTGGCTGTGGTTCCTCCCCCCAACCCAACACCCCCCATGCCCCCCCCAGACCAGTACCGAGAGTACCAGTGGATCGGCCTGAACGACCGGACCATCGAGGGGGATTTCCAGTGGTCCGATGGGAGCCCCTTGGTAAGTCCTCATGTCCCCCCCCAGGAGAAGACCCCCCCCCAGCCAGGCACCTCATTACCCTTCTCCATCTCTTGGGAACGTGCCCATGGGATGGGTCTGACCCTGGGACCAGGCTTTGAAGCCCCACCTGCCCCTCAAGAGCCGCTCGCCTTGGCCAGGCTGAGCGTCCTCGGGGGTCCTAGGGGTGAGCGAACCCCAGGGTTTGGGGTCCCACGTCCACGCCGAGGGGCATGGAGATGGGACATTGTTCCTGATGGGGTGTCACAGCCAGGAGGCTGCCGGTGGGTGCATACTGGTGCAGCCCCCACCTCAAAGGGTGTTCTGGGGTGCCCCGTGCCCCCCACCCTGGCTGTCCCCCCCAGCTCTACGAGAACTGGCACCCCGGGCAGCCCGACAGCTACTTCCTCTCCGGGGAGAACTGCGTGGTCATCGTGTGGCACGACGGGGGCCAGTGGAGTGACGTGCCCTGCAACTACCACCTCTCCTACACCTGCAAGATGGGACTTGGTAAGCCGTGACCCCCCCTCCCCGCACCCCTCTGCTGGGGGCTGGGGCTGCACCCCTCCGTGACCCCGAAGTGGGGATTCCTCACCATCCCCGCAGTGGGCAAACGGGTCCTGTGCATGAGACCCTCAGCTTGTTTGGGGTGTACTGGGGGGTGGCGTGCTCCGGTTTGGGGGTACCCATCCGCAGCTGGCTGCTATGACCCCGTGCCCCCCCCTCCCAGTGCAGTGCGGGCCACCCCCCGCCATCAGCAACGCCCGCGCCTTCGGCAAACCAAAGCAGCGCTACGAGATCGGCTCCATCGCGCGGTACCAGTGCCGCCACGGCTTCGTCCAGCGCCGCTCGCCTGTCATTCGGTGCCGGGAGGATGGGACGTGGGAGCCCCCACAGCTGGCCTGCCGCCCCGGTGAGTGTGGGGATCCCCCGGACCCCCCCAGCCCCCCCAGCATCTGCCTTTGGGGCTTTCCCTTCACCTGGGGCTTCTCGTGTCCCCCCCAGGCCTGGCTCAGCCCCCGGATGACTGAGGGAGTCCCCAGGGCAGAAGCCACCACTTCCCCGGGGCCCTGGAGCCGGTGCGGATGGGGACAGCACTGGGACACCAGCACGGACCCCGGCGCGGCACGAAACCTCGCTGCTGGGGGTCCACCTGCTTGTTTGTTTTGTATCTGTACAAAGAAATCGTAATAACTAAAGCTCCCTTCGAAAGGAACCGATGGAGACCCAAAAACGTAGCGCAAGGGGTGTTTTGTTCCTGAAGTTGAGATCAAGGCGGGGGGACCGCAGGCAGGGGGTGGCATTGAAGTCCCAGCATCACCTCCAGCTGCTTTCTCCCACCTCTGGCCCAAGGGTCCTCATCATGTGACACCCTGGTGGGGGGTGACACTGGGACATCCGAGCTGTGCCGCAGCTCAGCACCCGGCCCGGGGTGCAGGGTGGGGCTTTTGCATTGCCCAGGAAAGGCGGAAGGCATTTCTGCAGACTCGGAGTGGGTACGCGTCTCCCAAACCCCCCTCTGAGCTGCTGTGGGTTGTTAAAACCAGTAAACGGGCGGCGTGGAGCAGTGGCCTGGTCAAAAACCAGTAAACGGGTGGCATGGAGCGGTGGCCTGGTCATTTGGGGCAGCCCCAGCACAGGAGTGGGAAAAGCAGGGCTGCCCAGCCCCAAACTGGGGAGGGTGGCAGCACCCACCAGCCCCACAGAGCTGGAGACCCCCTGGCACAGCCTGGGCACACCGACGTCCCCAGGGACCGCAGAAAGAGGGGGGCACAGCCCAAAGTGCTCCCCGCATCCCAGGGTCTGGTCAGGGCTGGGATGCTGCTCCCGGCGAGGATGTGGGGCTTGGGGGGCACATCGCCAGTGCCAGGGGATGCTGGCATCTCCCCGCGCCGTCTTTCCCCCTGCGCCGTGCCAGCTCCGGTGCTTTTTATAGCTCTCCCTGGCTGTGTCGAGCAGCAAAACTCAGAAACCCCCGGCGCGCAGTGCCAGGAACACCGATAACCCTCGGGACAGGGCGGCTGGGGGGGCCGTACTGGCTGCCCCGCTGCTGGAGGTGGAAAATCCTTGTGAAATTCCCCTCCTTGAGAGGCCAGACAGTCCCAGGGGGCAGAGGCCAGGCAAGAGCGCGGCTTTGCCGCGCAGCTTTACCGTCACTTTATTAATCGAGAAGGCGAAACGCCATTAGTCACGCTCGTTAATGCCCAGCGCTCCGGCGCGCTTGCACCAGGCAGAGTCCTCGTGGCTGCAGGGAGCGAGGGATGCACTGGGTCTGGGGAACAAGCAGCCTGCGCTGCCAGCTGGGGAGGCTGGATCCAACCCCCTTCCCGGCCCAGCAACGGGTCTGGCTTCTCCACCAAGCCCCAGACACCCCACAAGCCCCAAAGCAGGCTGGAGTGTGGGGAGCAGCTCCGTCAGAGGATGCCCCGAGCACCCAAACCCAGCTCTATCGCTCCATCGGAGGATGCGTGAACCACCCGAAATCCCCGGGACACCCCCCTCAAGCTCTCTGCCCGGGGGACGAGGGCCAGCGTCCCACCGCCGTCCCCTCCGCTCAGCCCGCCTCACCTCCCGGCGTTCCTATTTCTCCGTGAAGCAGTAGGTGCCGTAGGTCCGCAGCTCCTTGCTGGGAAAGCCGAAGCTGCGGACACCGGGGTCCGGCAGCCCCCCGCAGCGCTCGCGGGGGGCGGTGATGGGGTACCGCACGCTGCCGTCTGCCAGCCACCCCCCGTCGCAGCGATCCAGCTGGGAAAACTTCCAGGCAGAGTAGAGCTGCCCCACTTTGGCAATGGCGGCCCCGTGGTTGCGGCACGCTTGCCCGGCCTCCTTGAAGTTCAGGTGGCCCCGGATGAAGTAGACCTGGCCTGGGGATGGACGGGGACACGGTGGGCAAGCGGCCGCCACGGATGGTGTCCTGGGAACAACCCCAGCCCAGACGCAAAGCTGGGTGGGTGTCAGGGTTGAATGCCGCCGTGGGAGGGACTGGGGACCCCAGCGCTACCTTGAAGAGCGGAGGTGAAGCAGAAAGCGTCGTAGCGGTCCTTCTGCTTGTCCCTGGCCCCGTAGGTCCGGACGCCTGGCAGGAGGAGCCGGCCGCCGCACGGCTCCCGAGAGTTGATGATGGGGTAGTGGACGGTCCCGTCGAGGATCCAGCCCGCGTTGCACCAGTCCAGACCCTCCGTCCAGGCTGCGGAGCGAGAGGCGGCTCAGCGCCGGCGCTTCCCTCCTCCCACACCCAGCGAGGCATGTTTTGGGGCAGATGAGGAGGTTTTTGGGTCGTTTTGGGGTTGGTTTTTTTTTTGGATGCTTCACCTTTGTAGAGCTGCTGGTAGGTGGCGAGGCGGGAGTCCTGCTGCTCGCAGGCTCGCTTGGCTTCGTGGTAGTTGAATTTGTAGCGCCCGTTGCTGGGCTGGTAGGGGAAGACGACGCCTGTGGGGACAGGGACAGAGACAGGGAGGGAGGGTGAAGCAGATGCTCTCCCCGAGGAGGCTTTGGCTTATCATTTAGTAGGCATGGCGGTGATGGCTTGACGGTCGGACTTGATGATCATCAAGGTCTTTTCCAGCCTGAATGATTCTATGATCGTCCCCAGGGATTCTGTGTTGAAGGTAAAACTTCAGAGGGCATTGCAACAGGGGACACAAGACGTGGAGGCACCCAGCCGCAGACCCCCCAGTCCAGCCAGGGTCCCCTCTCCGCTCCCCCCCACGTCCCCTCGGGAGCCCGGCCTCACCTTCAAGGTGCAACGTCAGCGAGACGCTCTCGTCCTCCAGCCCGTTGACGAGCTGGCAGCGGTAGCGTCCCTCGTCTTCCAGAGCCACGTCGGTGATGGTGAGCGAGGCGTCATAGCGGTGGCTGTGCCGCAGGCGCACCCGGG
This sequence comes from Opisthocomus hoazin, assembly GCF_030867145.1. Classification (NCBI taxonomy): domain Eukaryota; kingdom Metazoa; phylum Chordata; class Aves; order Opisthocomiformes; family Opisthocomidae; genus Opisthocomus; species Opisthocomus hoazin. Next base: position 28,765 of record NW_027448873.1, read on the forward strand.
GGCTCAGTGGCCCGTAGTTCTTGTGGTACAACCCGTTGGTGATGATGATGATGCTCTCCCGGTAGTTGGCCGGCTCCACCTTGCTCCACTTCACGCGGTAGTTGCGGGGCAGGGCACGCAGGACGCAGGGCAGGGTGGCCGTGGCACCCCGCTGCGTGTGCACCGCAGCGTGGAGGGGCTCCAGCAGGTACTGCAGGTGTGGGGGGGCTGCGGCACCCCCGGGGCTGCCTCAGCATCAGCTCTCCGCGGAGCGTTGCCGTGGTCCCACCACTCCTTCAATACCTCCCGATGCCCCTCGAGCCCCGTCGGCACCTCCAGCCTGGTTTCCACCACCCAGCCTGGCTCCTTTCCCCCCTCCTGCAACCCCCTGCCCTGGCTGGACCCCCCCAGCATCACCTCCCTCCTCCAGCACCGACCCCAAACACCAGCACCCCGTCCTCCCCCCGGGCCCTGCTCCCTACCCGGGCTCCCCGTCGGCCGCTGGATGATGCTCGATGCCAAAGGTGCTGCCAAGAACCCGAGGGAGCTGAGCAGGAGAAGCCGGAGCATCCTCAGAGCTGGGGACAGGACAGTGCCTGGGGGTGGGGGGCACAGGGGTCAGGGGTGCGCAGCGGGACATACCCTGGGGTTTGGTAGGGACCGGAGGACGTGGCGGGGGGCATCTGCAGCGCTTGCTGCTGGGGATGCTGTGGGGCCGATGGATGGCCCTGCTCCGTCGAGGGCTCACCAGTGCGTGAAGGGGATGTCCCCTCTCAGGACACCGAGCCAACAAACTGTGCCAGCTCTCCTCCCCGGCGCCCCACACCTCTTACCGTCCCCAGCCACCTCCTTTGGAGAGCCACCGGTCCCATCCAAAGCCTCCGGCACGGGTCCTGCCCCGGCGCCCGCCGCGTCCCGTCTCCGTCACAGCCGCCCCATCGCGGGGCCGAAGGCTCTGGGAAGGTCAAACCTGCGTCACGGTGCTGCCAGGAAGAGGGGACACGGGGACGCGGCGAGCGGGTGCTCCCGGCCAGGCCCTGCTCTGTCACCGTCCCGGGGCGGGCAGCGTCCCGGCAGCCCCGCGTCGCCCCGGTCCCTTGGCACTTGCTCCCATGGTGCGCGGGCGCGGCGAGTGCCGGCCGTGCCCTCGCTCCCTGCCCTGTCGCCGTCTCTTCCCGCTTTCTTCTCGCTTTTTTTATTCTCGCCCCAACACCTCCCCGAGGAACGCACGGGGAGGAGGAAGCACAATTTCCCATTGTGAGCATCTTTCTCGTTATTGTTCTGCTCGGCAAAACACAGCGCGCTCGGCTAACAAACATCCCTTTATTTGCAGGCTACAGTGGCGGGGAATTCAGGGAAAACGGCTCTGGCAGCCCCTCGGGCCAGCAAAACCTCCCCTCGGCATCGGCCCCCAGCACCAGGACAGTGATCTTTGCTCCTGTAGATGGCTGTGCAATGGTTAATTTAATGCCCCCCCACCACATATTCAACGGGAGGATGCTGCTCCCATCCTTTGGGGCTCCCACGGGTCACGCAGGGGGGGTCCCACTGCTCCTGCGTCCCACCGGCCTCACCCTGCCCCGTGAAAAGGCGCTGGGGAGGCTTCCCCGTCATCGCCGTGGGGCCGGGACACTGCCGGGAGCAAAACAAGGCCACACAATGGGGCTGTGTTCTGGGCTCCCGCATCTTCTCCCTCCCCCAGGGTCCATCTCCAGGGGCAGAGGAAGCTCCGCTCAAAGGGAACGCAAGACAAGCAGCGTCTGTCCCCAGCACCAAAGGACGCGGCCGTCCCGGCTTCGCCGTGGCACGCACGGCGCTTCCCCGGGGGGAAGCGGCACCGGGGTGGGCGCTGGGTCCCCTGCCCCTGTTCAGATTCGGCTGCTTCTGCGGAGGGGTGAATGCAATAACCTGCGTGACTTCGATGCCAGCAGGCTGGGCTGGAAGCCTCCGAGGCTCTGGTCAGGGCCTGGGGTCATTTTAAGGAGAAAAAGGTGTCCAGAGCTGTGCTACCCTCAGGCAGAGGAAGGCTAAACCACAGCAGCACTGCACGCTCCTCTCCCGCGTCTCCCCACCGGCATTTTGCGGGCCCGTCGAGGTTCGGAGAGTGCCCATGGTCTCCCTCCATCACATCCCCGCTCCTTCCCCTGCCCACGGCTGCAAAAGCGGAGCCTGCTCCGCGGCAGAGGATGCCGTTTCCCGGCTCCGCGGTCCCACGAACAAATTCTTGTGTCTTTCCCAAGTGAAGGCGATAACTACACCCTTCGGCTCTCGCAAAGCCGCAGCCCAAAGCAGGACGCTCGCCGGGGCCTCCAGAAGTGACTCATTCCCCTTCTCCATCCCGTTGGCGTCAGGGCACGACCCCCGCCCGACGCTGCTCATCTGAGATCATACTTTGGCCCGGCGCGATGGAAAGGATTTACCCGAGTCACTTCCCAAACACACGCTGTGTTTTACTTCTCGGCTCCTTTTCTCTTCCTCTCCCTTTTTGGGCTTCATCCCCGCTCTCGCTGCGGCACAAACACCTCTCTGCAATGGCAGAAGCGGCCAAAGAAAAGCAAACCCTCATGTTTCAGCTCCCCCCCCACCTCTCCTGGCAGCCTCTGACTCCGCTCCTCGCCCTTGTTTTTCAAGGCTCAGCTTCTCCTCCTCCCCACGCAGCCCCACAGGCAACCTCTCCCCCAAAGCCCCCAGGACCATCATTTTTCCTACTGACCAAGAGGCTTAAACCTGGCTTTGCTGAGCTTCTCCTCCTCCCCACGGGCAACCTCCCCACCAAAGCCCCCCAGGACCATCATTTTTCCTACTGACCAGGGGGCCTAAACCTGGCTTTGCTGAGCTTCTCCTCCCCGCCACGGGCAACCTCCCCACCAAAGCCCCCCAGGACCATCATTTTTCCTACTGACCAGGGGGCCTAAACCTGGCTTTGCTGAGCTTCTCCTCCTCCCCACGGGCAACCTCCCCACCAAAGCCCCCCAGGACCATCATTTTTCCTACTGACCAGGAAGCTTAAACCTGGCTTTGCTGAGCTTCTCCTCCTCCCCACGGGCAACCTCCCCACCAAAGCCCCCCAGGACCATCATTTTTCCTACTGATCAGGGGGCTTAAGACGGGGCTTTGCTGAGCTTCTCCTCCTCCCCACGCAGCCCCATGGGCAACCTCCCCACCAAAGTCCCCCAGGACCACCATGTTTCCTACTGACCTGGGGGGGTTTAAACCTGGCTTTGCTGAGCTTGCCGGAGCCCAGCACCTCTGCAGCGGGTCAGTCCCCGCCGCACTCACCACTCCAACCTCCAACTGACCCAATCGCCCCAAACCATCACAGTTCTCCTATGCTGAACCCCCAGAGCGGCTGAAACCTCGGGGGCTCCCCCCATTCACGGCTCCCCCCACCCCAAATCCCATCCTGACCCCCTGGCACCCAGCCGAGACGGACGCTGACACCGCCAGCCCCGCATGCTTCCCCAGCACAGTGGCCCGAGCCGTCTGACGGGACAAAACCAGATGCCGAGGCGTGCCGGGGCGGCTGGCCTGGGGTTTCCGTGTTGGCAGCTCCGTCCCGCTCCCGACCAGCTCTTCCGCCCTTGGGAAGCACCGAGGCGAGGGCAGGACCTGGCAGCCACCCTGGCGGGCGGAGTTTGAAGCCCCAGCGCGTTTCTCCTCTTGTCTCCCCAGTTTCGGGGGGTTTTCTTGGCCCCGCCACCCCGCAACATGTCCAATGCCTCGAGGCTCCAGCTCTCCGGGCTGTGCTTTCTCCTCCAAATCCTCACCATCATCCTCTTCGCCGTCTTTGTCCGGTACAGCCCCGAGAGCGGCTCCAGCCTCTGCTCCCAGCAGCTGAACTGCAGCTGGAGAAACCAGGACCCGGGTTCTCAGCACCCCCGTGAGTACCCCGGCCCCGGGTGGGTGCAGGGAGCGGCTCGAGCTGGTCCCCAGGCGCTGTTGAGGGGGTGGCAGGGGATGTCACTACGCTCGCTCCGGGCTGCAGACCTGTCGCACCGTCCAGCTCCGCATCGGACTCCAGAATAAAGCAGAGGAGGGGGAACATCAGGCTGCAGGGTTGGGGTATCAGCACATCCCACCGAGCAGGGGTCAGCGGGTGGAAAGCAGCCGCGCTGCGAGGATTTCCCACACGCTTGGACAAAGCCAGGGCTAAAACAGGGGTATTTGGGTCTAGGACGCGCGTGTCAGCAGCTGGAGAGCAGAGGGATCGCTCAGTGCAGTGGGAAACCTGGGATTGTCCCCCTGTCCCCAGAGAGGGAGCTGCTCCTGGCACTTCGGGCTCTGCAAAGCTTCCCACCGACCTGCCGGGTTTTGCAGTGCCGAGGGGCTCTCACCGAGCCCCTTTCCCTGAGGATTCGGCTCCCTCAGTGCTGCCGCGGCGTCCAACGCGGGGCTGGGGGTCCATCCCACCAGGAGCATCCTCCTGCACGCCGGGCATTGCTGCGGAGCTCATCCCGGGCTGGGGGACGAGGGACTGACCCCGGCTTTCCCGAGGCAAAGGCAAGGCAGGCGACGGGCAGGGAGCCTCCGGAGGGCCCTGGCCGAGGGACAGGAGCTGAGCCGAGCCCAGCGGGGAGCAGGCAGCAGGCAGGTTCTCCCAGTTTCACCAGCCCACGTTACCCCACCCAGCGCAGGCAGTGACTCACGGCTCCGGGGCATGGCCAAGGGGTGCAAAGGGCGTTTAGCCCAAGTGAGAATCCCGTCCCCTCTCCTCTGACTGGTCCCAGTTTGCTGTTCACCCTTCTGGTCCTCTCGTTCCATGAAGTGGGACGTGATGTTTCCAGGGGCAGCAAAGAGGTCCCTGCGGGGGTGGCTGACATCTCAGACCCAACTCTGTGCTGGTGTAATGGGCGTAGACGGCTCTCAGCCACCTCAAGATGTTTCTGGGCTGTGGAGTGAGCCACGTGCAGGTACGGCCTCGGTTGCAAACAGGGTGGCAGGGCCACGTCAGGCGAGGATGGCGTTACCTGTCACTAGCACAAGCTACAACGGGTCACGCTCACTGCTGGAGATCTCCAAAGGAGATCCAAGGCCAGATCCACCACGGTTCCAGAAGCACGCAGGTGGAGCAAGGCTGATTTACATTGGCTGAAGCCTTCAGCGCCTCAAAACCTGGTAGAACAGAGGGTGTTTAAGCCCCCCCAGGGGGACCAGCAGGCAGCAGACCCGTCCTTCTGCCTCTCCTCCTCCAGGTTTCTGGGATGTCCACCTCCAAGCTCTCCTGGGCTTCGGGCTCCTCATGTCTTTCCTCAGCCGCTACGGCCCAGGCAGCGTGGCCATCAACATCCTCGTCGTGGCCTTCGCCATCCAGTGGGCTGTACTGATCCAGGGGTTTTTCTTTTTCTTCCTGAACGGCAAAATTTATGTGGGAGCTCAGAGGTAAGGCAGAAGGGGGCTGCCACTGCCTGGCCACACTCGCCCCAGGTCCAGCCCTGGCACGCTGGCTCCCTCCTCTGTAAAACTCACAGCTCTGCTTTGGAGGAGGATTATGAGGACAAGTAGGACTTCTGGGTTATTTGAGTGCCATACTAGTAAGGGCCACGTAAGTACTGCCAATGTCACAGCCAGGCACTCAGAGGGGCACACCGGCCCCCGCCTGCCTCGAGCCCGGCTGTCCCTTTGTCACCAACGTGGCGAAGCTCGGGCTGCCCGTTCGGCTTGCAGGAGCGGTGGGACGCAGGGCTGCAGGCTCAGCTCCCGTCCTCCCCACCCTGCTCTCCCCAGCGCCCGCGCTCGCCCCTCGGCAGCGCCAGACCCAGCCTCACCCCCACGCCTTCCTTCTCCTTCCCAGCATGGTCAGTGCCGACTTCTGCACCGCAGCCGTGCTGATCTCCACCGGAGCCGTTCTGGGCAGGGTAAACCCCGTCCAGATGTTGCTGCTGACCCTGCTGGGAGTTGTCCTCTTCACTCTCAATGAATATGTCCTGCTCAGTCTCATGGGGGTGAGTCACCGATTGGGGGGGCCCACCAGAAAGGGGTGACTACAGGTTTGGGCTCCTCATGTCAAGACCTGCCCTGCCTGTAGAGACAAATCCCACTCCCTCCCTTCCTGTACGGTGTTTTTCTGTACCCACCAGGTAAGTGACAGCGGGGGCTCCTTGACCATCCACACCTTCGGTGCTTATTTTGGCTTGATAGTTTCCCGGATCTTGTACCAGCCCCATATGGAGAAGAGGAAAGAGCAGCAGGACACAGGGCATCAGCCAGATTTCTTTGCTGTGGTTGGTACGGAGCTCAAATCCTACAGCACTGGAGTCGTAGAGATGGTGGTGGAAGGACCATCACCAACTTTAGGACAGCGTGGCTGTAGCTTTGATCAGCAGAGTCCTGAAAGCCATCAAGGACAGAGGTCCTCCGCCTCTCTGGGGACCTGTCCTGGGGCTGCACCATCCTCGCCAGGAAAAACCTTTTCCTCGTGTCCAACCTGAATCTCCCATGCTGCAAGCTGTGACCACTTGAATCTCTTGGCACTAGCAAGAAGTTTCTTTCCTACAAGGGATCAACCCCAACATCAAAACCTGCCTGTTCCCCTTCACTGCAGGAACCATCTACTTGTGGATCTTCTGGCCCAGCTTCACCTCGGCCACCATGGTCCGTGACAACGCCGAGCCCTGGGCAGTGCTCAACACCTACTTCTCGCTGGCAGCAAGCACCCTGGCCACCTTTGTCCTCTGGCCCATCCTCCACGAGGAGGGCACACTGCGGGTGGTAGGTCCTCTCCTGGGACAAACCCAAGTCTCATGCACTGCCCACATCCCTTCTCACAGGGATGGAGAGCACGAATATACCCGGGGCAAAAGGGGATGCCCGTTAGGTTTTCTTAGGTTCATTAAGACCCAGTTTGATCCCTGAGGAAGCCCAAATCCCTCCAGCCCCACACTGATGTCCTCCAAGGAGCCAATTCCCCTGACCACGTCCTACCTCATCAGGTTCAGATCCAGGATGCCACCTTGGCTGGTGCGGTCATTATGGGTATGGCTGGGGAGATGCTGGTCACCCCCTTCGGGGCCCTCATCGCGGGGTTTCTGGCCGGCGTGATCCCCCCGCTTGGCTTCAAGTTCCTCACGGTAGGTCGCCTCGGGACAGCCAAGGACACTGGCCCCAGGTCAGGGGACCACCCGTCTCTGGAGGAGGCTGCATTGCCAACCTGCAGCTCCCAAACCTGCAGACACCGAGCTGTGGGCGCAGCCTCCCTGGGCCAGCATGCCCCATCCGAACCCCAGCTCTTCTGTAATGCTCTCCCCAGCCCACCCTGCGCTCCAGGCTGAAAATCCAGGACACGTGTGGGGTCCACAACGTCCACGGGCTGCCGGGGATCGTGGGCACCTTGCTGGGGACGCTGCTGACGGCACTGGCCACTGCGGACGCTTACGGTGACAGGTGAGAAGAGCCACTTTTAGAGGGGCCAGTGGCTCCATGCACACACCTGGGGCCACCACGGCCACTGAAAACAAGGATGCCCCATGCACTCTCTGTTACAGCACCCCCTCATAGCACATCACCCAGAGCAATGAACGGAGCCCCCCGTTTCCCATCTGGGGATACCAAGCTCCCCAAAAACCCATCCCCACTCCAACTTGCAGGCTGGAGCTCGTATTCCCGCTGGTGGCCCAGGGCAGCCGGACGCCCACCGACCAGGCACTCAGCCAGCTCTGCGCCCTGCCCGTCACCCTGCTGCTCGCCATGCTCGGGGGCTGCCTCACCGGTGAGTTTTGTCCCCAGTGGGATGGGACAGAGGGCGAGAGAGGCAGGGGAAGCGATGGATTGCAGGCTGGATCGATGGGCCGAGGTCAATCGTAGGAGGTTCAACGGGGTGAAGTGCCAGGTCCTGGAGTACTGCGTCCAGTTCTGGGCTCCCCAGTTAAAGAAAGATGAGGAGCTACTGGAGGGAGCCCAGTGCAGGGCTAAGAGGATGATGAGGGGACTGGAGCATCTCTCCTCCGAGGAGAGGCTGAGGGAGCTGGGCTTGTTCAGCGTGGAGAAGAGAAGGCTGCGAGGGGACCTTAGAAATGCCGATCAATATCTGCAGGGGGGGGTCAGGAGGACGGGGCCAGGCTCTTTGCAATGGTGCCCAGCGACAGGACAAGGGGCAACGGGCACAAACTGGAGCAGAGGAAGCTCCAGCTGAACCCGAGGAAGAACTTCTTCCCTCTGAGGGTGACGGAGCCCTGGCTCAGGCTGCCCAGGGAGGCTGTGGAGTCTCCTTCTCTGGAGATATTCCAACCCCCCCTGGACACAGTCCTGTGCAGCCTGCCCTGGGTGACCCTGCTTGGGCAGGGGGTTGGACTGGGTGACCCACAGAGGTCCCTCCCAAACCCTAACATTCTGTGATTCTGTCCTGCCCTTGGGTCACAACAACCCCATGCAACGCTCCAGGCTTGGGGAGAGTGACTGGAGAGCTGCTCCACGGAAAAGGACCTGGGGTGCTGGTCGAGAGCCGGCTGAACATGGGCCAGCAGTGTGCCCAGGTGGCCAAGAAGGCCAACGGCATCCTGACTTGGATCAGAAATGGTGTGGCCAGCAGGAGCAGGGCAGGGATCGTGCCCCTGTGCTTGGCACTGGTGAGGCCTCACTCCAAGCAGGACATGGAGGGGCTGGAGCATGTCCAGAGCAGGACAGCGAGGCTGGGGAGGGGTCTGGAGAACAAGTCCGATGAGGAGCGGCTGAGGGAGCTGGGGCTATTCAGTGTGGAGGAGGCTGAGGGGGGACCTCATCGCTCTCTACAGCTCCCTGACAGGAGTGGGGCTTGGTCTCTTCTCCCAAGTAACCAGTGACAGGACGAGAGGAAATGGCCTCAAGTTGTGTCAGGGGAGGTTCAGATTGGATATTGGGGAAAAATTCTTTGCTGGAAGAGTGGTCAGGCCTTGGACCAGGCTGCCCAGGGCGGTGGTGGAGTCCCCATCCCTGAAGGGGTTCAAAGAACACGTAGATGTGGGACTTGGGGACATGGTTTAGCAGGCATGGGGGTGTTGGGTTGATGGTTGGACATGATGATCTTAGAATCAGAGAATCGCCGAATCATGAAGGTTGAGAGGTCTTTTCCAACCTTCATGATTCGGCGATTCTCTGATTTTGGGGAAAAGTCGGGCAGAACCCGGCGGTGCTCGGCGCTGCGCAAACCCCCCCAAAGACCGGGGCTGGGGCTGCCCCGGGGGACCGGAGCTCCCCCCGGGGACCGGAGCCGGGCCCGGGGCTGCCCGGGGGACCGGAGCCCGGTGCAGCCAACCCGGCGTTGCCGCTAGATGTCAGGGGAAGCCCGGCGAGAGGAGCCGGGCTGGGGCAGCTCGCCCGGCTCTCACACGCCCTCGCCCGGCTTTCGGCATCTTTAGGAGGCGTCCTGAAAATGAAGGGGTTGAGATCTCCTCCGGACAAGCCGTACTTGGAAAAGGAGGTCCTCTGCGAGGTAAAGCTGGGGGTTTGCTGCTAAAACAACAAAAAAACCCCAAAACAAAACAAACAAAAATATGAAATAAAGGGGGTTACGGAATTCAGGCAGCAGCAGGGGTTGGATGCTGCTTCCCCGGCTGCCAACACCCTTCATCCTCCTGCAGAAGGGTGTAGGGTGGGAGACAGCTTCATTAAAGCCCTCCCCCAGGTCCCCACTTCTCCCCTCCCAGTCCCCTTTTGCCCCGAGCAGGGCTCATTTCTGCCCCTCTCTGCATTGGTACAGGTGGCCGAGGAAGGATGCGACCGTGGGGCGAGCAGAAAGCAGCCGGCCACCAGCACCTTGGTCTAACGGCCCCGACCCCTGGTGAGGTCCTGCACCACCAGGCTCAACCCTCTGCCAGCATCGCCAGTGCTGGCAGCTTCTGGCAGCCTGGATTTCCCAGCAGCCGGCTCCGGAGACAGCCTGGCTTGTCCCCATGTGGGAACCAGCTCCTGGTCCCAAAGGTTTTGGGAGCAGCCGGGTGCCTGCAGGCCTTTGCAGGGTGATGAGATGCTGGAGAGATGTGGGTGCCTGCTGTGGGAGCGACTCGGCTTGCTCCAGGGACACCTCAGGGTGTCCAGACTTGGCTCAGTCACTTCCCCTCTCTGCTCCGTGACTCAGTTTCCCCACCTACTGCTCTCCGAAGAGAGGAAGGGTTGCTGTGTCGGGGAAGGGGGGTACCAGGCACCACAGAAAGTAAAATGACTTTCTACAGACACTTTTGCACACAACAATTAAAACACACAGAACTTGTATAGCTTTGAGATTTGCCAGTGAATTCACACAGCACCTGCCCGGCTTTGCTGGCTGAGTTTCCTTCAAGTTTCTTTCCAGGGGGGAAAGCAAAGCCCCCGGGACCCCCTTTCACCCTAAAGACCGATGCCCACACTGGGGGTTGCAGGGATTGCTCCATTCCCATTATCCCCTCCCAAAGCGTTGGCCACCAGAGAGTGCGACAGCTCAGGGCAGCCAACACCCAGGGGGGGAAGACCAGGGTGACACAGCGGTCCCCAGCACAGGTGACCCCTTCCCTCCTGTCACCACTCATCACCTTGCACCAGGGACTGGGGCCAAGAAAAAGCCCCCATTCCCAAAAGAGGAAAGTGCCCCCCAGGGTACTGAGCCCCTTTGGGAGGGGGATGCTCCCCCGGCCATTGCAGCCCCCGGGTCTCCCCCGCTTCCCAGGACCCCCGGCAGCATCCAGCACCCCATCTCCATATGCCCCTCGCAGAAAGGCTCTTACCCTGCCTACCCCAGCAGCGGGCAGCAGCCCCCGGATCTCCCACCCTGCACCGCAGCTTCGAGCACCCTGGGGCCGTGGCAGCTCGAGCGAAGCCGAGGGGGGTCCTGCAGCACCCGGAGCCGGGCCACAGCCCCAGAGGCGTGATGGTGGGGGTCCCCTGCGGGAGGACGCCTGGGGGGACCCACATCCCACGAGCCCGGGGGCGGCTGCCAGATGCTTTCACACCTCCAGTGCCAGACTCCATTGCTTGCCATGTGGGGTTCCCGCAGGCGTCCCCAGCTGCCAGCACCACTCCCCGGGGAGGGGGCCACGACCCCAGCCCACGCAGAGGGGCCAGGGGGTTCAGGACCAGCGCAGCGAGGTTTGGGGTGAGCGGTTTGCTACCCAGCCAAAGCGGCCACGTTCGGGACGTGGTTTAATACCTGCCGCTGTCAAAAAGCGTGGATTTTTTTAAAATGATTACATCAAAGCTGCAAAATAAAATAAAAAACCACATTTGGTTACAGGCTGACCATAAACCACCACTTTTAAAGAGGGCTCTTGATCCTTTCTAAAAGGAATAAAATGAAAATAGAGAAAATTTGGAGTCTGAAGCATTGCTCCACAGCGGAAATTCAAAACTTCTCACCCTGGTATAGAAGTCAAACCATCACTTCAACTTTTCCAGTTTCAGTCGTTCATTACAGAAAACCTGGTGAAACCAACACCTTCCCTCCATGCTTCGTGGCCACTGAATTTCCAGGACAAAACACGGGGAAGCAGCCCCCGCAGCTCTGTTCCTGCTGGGGAGGGTTTGTGCAATCCCCTCCCTGCGCAGAGACCCCAGCCCCACTCCATGCTCGGGTCGCAGGGCAGGATGTGGCCCACGTGCCCACATCCCCGTGGCACGTACTGCTCCCCAGCGCCACGTCGCAGAGGAGGGATGCAAGAGGGAAGAAGCACAAGGGCCGAAGCCCCAGCAAGGCGGGGGGGTCAAGCTGCAGCCAGCACCCCCAGCCCAGGGTGCAGGGGTCACCCCCAGCCCCACGCCACCCCCTCCCACCTCACCTCCTTCCCAGCCCTCTCCTCCTCTTTTCCCAGGCAGCCCCTTTCCCCTTTTTGATCTCCTCGCAGCACGTTTCAAAAGCGACCCACTGCGACGGGAAGAAAAGCCCCTCCAGTGAGATCATTGCGAGACCCCCAGACGTAGGGGTCGGGTGTGAAACGGACCTCCCTCCTCCTCCTCCTCCCCTCGCCCGGCCCCCCTGGCCCCTCTGAAAGGCTGTTATGTTTTGTAATCGGATTAGGGGAGCCCTGCGCCCTCCCCGCTCCCATTTACCAGCTTGCGTGCCGCCACTCTCCCCGCAGATTGTTTAAGCGAGCCGGACGCGAGCGGAGAGCTCGCCCGTGCGGCGGCGAGCGTAGGTTCGGACGGCGAGAGCCTGAAAGGTTTAGTCAGCGAACAAATTGCTTCTCTGTAGGGGCCGTTTTCTTCCCCAAGTTGAACATAATGATGGCAGTTTGGCGAACAGATGGTGCAGCTAAGCAGATAATCCCCGCTAGCTCGGGGAGAAGCAGCACCGGCTCTGCCCGCAGCTCCGGGGACCCGTCCCGGGACAGCCGGGTCGTGGCGGTGGCCGGGTGACAATCGCACCCCGACGAGGCATGAGGAGCTCGGGCAAGCACCCCGCCTTCACGCCTCTTCTGCTTTGAGGGTGGGTTGGGTGCCAGACGCCGCTCGTGCCTCGGTTTCCCCAGCCCTGCAGGGAGCTCTCTGCTCCATCGCTTTTCAAAGCAGGGCTCGCCCTCCGATCGCGGCCCGACGTGGGGAGAGGCACCGCAAGACGGCACCGCTTTCCCTGCGCAGGAGCTAAGGACCTAATAAATGCTTACAAATATCTCAAGGGTGGGTGTCAGGAGGATGGGGCCAGGCTCTTTCCAGTGGTGCCCAGCGACAGGACAAGGGGCAACGGGCACAAACTGGAGCAGAGGAAGCTCCAGCTGAACCCGAGGAAGAACTTCTTCCCTCTGAGGGTGCCGGAGCCCTGGCCCAGGCTGCCCAGGGAGGCTGGGGAGTCTCCTTCTCTGGAGATATTCCAAGCCCCCTGGCCGTGGCGCTGTGCAGCCTGCTCTGGGTGACCCTGCTTGGGCAGGGGGTTGGACTGGGCGACCCACAGAGGTCCCTTCCAATCCCTACCATTCTGTGATTCTGTGATACTGAGCTCATTTTATTCTCATTTTCCTATTTCGCTTCTCTCTCCAACGATATTCAAGACGTGGAAAGAGCTGGAGAAGAAGTTCTGCCAGCTTGCAGGGGTTGGGTGCTCGGTGTGCGTGTGTCAGGCTCAGGGAAGCTGGGAACTGCCTGCTAAACAAGACTTTCTTTAAAATACATCAGCAGGAAAAACACCAAGGCCCCGCCAACACCACACGGGCAGGGGAGGGCACAGACACATCTGCGTGAAGCAAGCCCTGCCCATGCCACACTGGCATCGGGGACCCCTTCCCCACACTGCGGGGGTCTCACAGCCCGCGCGACATGCTCCGGTCACACCATGCCGCATCCCTGCTTCCAGGGGGTTCCTTTAATTCACATTTCCCCCCCCTCGCCAGCCTTGTCCCCCGAGAGCCCCCGACTCTGACAGCTCTCCCGCGACAACCCAGCTGCCAAGAGACCTGCCTAAATCACCTCTTGCTAATGCAGGGGCTCAATCAGCTGCTCAGAGGGTGTTTTACAAGGCAAAGCAATAACAACGTCTCTCTCTTACAGCTGGGGAAACTAAGGCACACAAAGAGGCGCCCAAGAGTCCATTGGAATTAGCGGCAGGACAAAGCCCGGGCTCCCGGCATACGTGTCCTTACACATCCGCAGCCCCCACCACCTCCCCCCTCCCCGGAACAGCTGATGCCGGGTGCTGTTTGACAGAAAGCCAGCTAATCATCTTTCCCACCTTCGTTAGAGTGTGAATCGTTATCCGAGCGACACCTGTAAAGCTCCTTGTCAGACGAGACTGGTGCGTGCGTCTAATAATGGGCACCATATGGGAGAGGGGAGGCTCGGGAGAGGAGCAGGGGCCCGACTGTCCCCGCACCAAACAAAGAGCAGCTCCCGACGGCTTCCCTTGGTGGCACAGCATCCCCAGCACCAGCACCAGGCCGTTTCGGAGCCCAGCAGCGCGGTGCCACAGCAAGGGAAGCGCCCAGGCAGCGCCGGCGGCGGAGGAAGAGCCGCTGCTGGTGGTGCCAAACATCTCCGTAACTCCCCGAGCAGCCCCTGCCCTTTGGAAAAGGACCCGACAAAAGCAAACGGCAGCTTGAGCGCAGAGGTTAATGGCACAAGAGCCATCGAGCCCTGGTCCCCGCGGCGTGCCCGAGGCTGGGGACCAGCACCCTGAATCCCGCTCTGCCTCGGAGCATCCTCCGGCCAGGCAGAGGCCACCGGCGGGCACAGACAAAGCCTCCCGAGACCCACAGGTTACACAGTGACGGGGAGGACACGGCGTGAATTAGAGACGGGTCCCTGCGTTGAGGCTGATCCAGAGGCCCCCAGGCTCCCTCCCGACCCCAAACTTGGGGGGCAGAGCCCAGCCCCTCTGCCAAGCCACCCCCCAACGAAAGCCCCCACCGCCTTCAACCCACTGCAATTACAAAGCCCCATTTTCAGTCCCCCATTCATCACCAGCAGCGTAATGAGCCTCCGGGCATCATCGGTGGGGGCAAAGCAATTAAAATCACTGGCATGGAGGCCGTGTGGGTGGCTCTGTTGTCCGCCGCTGCCGGCGCCCGTTTCGGGGCAAGCGGGCAACGCCGGGCAGCGCCTCAAAGCACCACGTCTCCCTGCGGGCAAACAATCGGCTCCTTCTTAAAAAGAATAATAAAATAACATAAAGAGGGAATAAAGGCCCCAGTAAAACTGCGAGTCAAGTTTATTTACAAACTGAATATGAAGTGAAGGGCCTGGAACAAAGGTGTTATGTAAGGGACAGTCACTAAGGGGCTCTTTACCCACGCTAATTGCCACTTGCTCCGCAATATCCATTTATCTTGCAGCTGAAATGGCCTCCTCAGGCTTGCGGGTTCAAGCACTGCTTGTTTTGCGACGCTGCCCGGCACAATTAGCACGCAGGAGCCGCGGCCGATGCAGTCCCACCACCCAAACCCGCCGAGAAAGCTCACGCCACCCCAAAAAGCCGTGTCCGGAGTGGGTGGGTGTGCCGGCGGGCACGTGGCTTGGTAGGGAGAGGTGCTGCCCTTGGTGGGGCTTCAGAGCCGGTTGTGTGATGGGGAGGGACAACGCGGCTCGGTTCTGCTGGAGGAGCTCTCCAGGTCCCTGCCTCAACCCCACCCGCGCGGTGACGAGCAGCAAACCATCACGGGGTGCTCACGGGAGCAGCAGCGAGAGTGACGGCTAATTGCCATGAAAGGGGAACGAGATCTGCAGAGGAGGAGTGAACCCAGCACTCGCGATGTTTCGGAGTGGTCCTGGCTGGAAACCGCCCTTGGACGCGAAAGACCACAGGGCAGAGACCAGCCAGAAACCAAACCCCAACACGGGGAGAGGCAGCCGCCGCGATGGCTGCTGTGCCCCGCAGCACGTGGCCCTTTGGCTCCCGTCCTCGGCACGTCCAGGGGCGCGAAGACCATGGTGGGACCGTTAGCTCAGCTCCGGCCAACCCGGCGGGAGAGGGAGGAAGAGGAGGCGGCAGCATCCCTGCGAGCCGAGAGGTCAATTTTATTGACAAGCCGCCTCTTGAATGGAGCGCGGGGAACAAAGCCGGCCCTCGGCCCAGGTCAATCGGGACTGTGTAAAGCGAGGGGCCGGCACCAGCGGCCCCGGGACAGCCCTCCAGGCGAGTGGCCTTTACCACCGTGTTTGCATAACCCCTGACCCTTCCTTTTGGGGTTTAATTGAAATCCCAACTCGGTGACAAATTGGCATGACCAGCGGGCCGGAGGGTGGGAGGGCGAGCGGGGAAGCGATGCCGGCAAGCCCTTTCCCCGCTCCGATAGAGACCGACCCGCTGCCCACTGCCTCTTCCCGTCCCGGCAAAGCAGTTTACACCCAAGTCCAGTGCTTTAATCCCAGCCTGCTCCTTCCCCTCCTCCCATGCCACTGCCCAAAGGCTGCTGCGATGGGCTCTGGGCAGGCAACTGTCCGGCTCCACAAGCAGCCCTGCCTCAACACGGGTGCTGCCTGCAGATGCGCGAGGATCCTGCAGAAAAGCCCGTTTGGGCTGAAGTTTCCCTGGACTGAGATGTTCTGATGCTTCCTTCATCACAGAGCTCGTTAGCCCCAGGCAGAGGTGTTTGTAGTTTGCTCCCTGGCGAGCCCCCACCACGCAGACCCCTCTCCCTGTCCAAAGGGAAGGGTCGCGGCCCTTCACCAGTCTTTTGTCTTTAAGTAAAAACTGCTTTTTTGGAGCCAATAGTAGAAACGAGCTTTGGAAAAACAAATATAACTAAAGCCTCCAAGCAGTTTCCACAGACTGGGGATCAAAAACTGACATTAAGCCAAATGGGGCTGAAGTTGTCCCATTTCAGCAGTTCCTGGGAGAGAGGTGCGAAATGACAGACCACCCTTGTGATCGCGGAAATCTCATTTTCTGCGGAAACCAGACTGAAAACAAAGAGGAAAAAGCCCCCAGTCAGCCGCCTCAAAATCCCCATCCCTTTTACAGAGCGTCAGCAGCCTCCCAGCCGCCCCGCGCCGTCCGTCAGCGCTGCAGAGCTGCGCTACACGAAGGTACCTCTGCACCCGAGCTGCACGTCCAGGTGGGCACTGCTGCTGGCTGACGGGACTCTGCGGAGCCACAGCACCATCCTCCAGAGCGCAAATCTTTTCCCTTCACTTTCCTCCCCATCCCAGAACACCGTAATCGTCAGACCCTGCGATCAGACTGCAGAATTTTCCTGCCCACAGGTAGATATTTAATATTATAGGTTCTGTAGAGCATCCAAGATGAATCCCAGCTGCTCCCTAAAGGGGATGGAGTAATGTCTGGTCCCACGTGCAACCAGAGCCCCAAAGCACAAATGGCACAAGTGGGGCTTTGACCATTTCCAGTCTAAACCCGTGCAATTTTCACGTGCAGGCAAAAGCCCGTAAATCAGCGAGGCTCCAGCCCATGGTTTTGCCGGCCCTGCCCTTGCAGCCCATCCCGCAGGACTTCGCCGGCTCTGGCAAGGCGTCCCACGCTTCGGAGCACTGATGACATTTTTACGGTACCAACAGGAGACGTTCACCTGGTAGCAGACGCCCGTACACCCGACACGCACTAAAGCACCTGAAAAACGGAGCGGCCCCACTTTGAGGCAAAACCCAAAAATAAAACAATAAATTGCCGCCTGCTTTACTGTCTGTACCTCATTTGCAAATCATTTACAGGGATTTTTACATATCCCAAAATACTTTTAACTGCAGGTTTCGTGCCTGGCATCTGTCACTGATTAATACATTTCATTGCTGTTATTGTTATTATTACTATGAAATGTGCAGCCATCTAATTCGTGAATCAGGCACCCTGATGACGAGGACGGAGCCAGCAATAACCAGGGTTCGCTTGCGGGAGCTGCAGCCATCGGAGATGATGGGGCTTGTAAGAGCAACCCCTTACCTCCTCCACCAGTAGATCTCAGACTGGTTTGCATAAGAGAACCGGATCACCAGTTTGGAGGAGGAGAGGTACGAGGCGGGAGGGTCATTCGCCACCAGTGACTCCAATAAACTGGGGGCACTGGTGGGGACTGGGCTGTCTGCTCCCTTCGTCCTCACGCCTCTCCGTGCAACCTCGGAGTCTGCAACGTTTCAAAGGAGAGAAACGGATTGCAATTTTCCAGCCTCCTCACCCTCCCAGCCCCACACCCCCTTGTGAATAAATCTGGGATGATTTCACACACTCCCCCCTCCTCAGTTTCTCTCCCCACCTCCCAGGACACGGGGTCCTTACGCCTGGCTGGCTGTCACTTAGCCACCTTCCCGCTTACCCTGCGGGTCACTATTCCCCCAAACAACCCTCGGTTTCCATCACTTCAGGTTCTTAGGGGCTCCTCGCACAAAACCCTTTGAGGTATTTCATGTGGGGCTTGAAAAGGCTCCTGCTTCCTCTGGGATGCATTCTCATGACAACCGGCTTGAATTCAGGGCAGATCCAGGCTCCCAGCTGGATCCTCTGCCACGCCAAGTCCCCCCGACACCCTTCGGCTGGCACGGAGAGGCCAAAGGAGCGCACGGGTCCCAGGATCACGGGGAACTGGCCCAGCCCCATTTCCCAGTCCCCATCCTCATATATATTCCCTTCCAGTCACCCCGCGCTTTTTCTCGGCGCGTTCTTCTTTTGCAAGAGCTGCCCTCCTCTTCCCCACTCCCACCGGGCGCTTCCCCCCTCCCCGCGGTCCTCCTCTGTCCCCAGCATCCCCCTTTCTCTCGGCTCTCTACAAACAAAGCGCCTCAGTGTCTGGGGGAAGAAAAGTTGCATTATGCAAATGGGAAAAAGCGAACAGGAGATTTCTCACTCCGAGAACCCCCATTCCGGGCCTGCACCTCGGTTTCCATGGCATGGCCAAAGCCTGCTGGAGGCTGGTTTGCATACGGATGAGAGAGGAGATGAAATCAGCACGAAAGCCCATCGCTGACAGAACACCATTGTTTAGCCTGTCTGATTTGGAGGCTAATGAAACGCCATTAAAAAAAAAGAAAGAAAGAGGGGAAAAAACCCCGCCGCTTTCATCCTGGCTTTGGTCAGTGATGGGGAGGGGGGGTTAAATATGACGATGGAAGATCCTCTGCACGATCGGGCTTGGGGTGAAGGTATCCTGGCACTGGGGAAGGAAATTCCCAGGATGCACTGCACCTGCGAGCCGGAGCGATGCCGACGGGAGATGGTGCTGTGGGCAGAGCGCTGGGCTGGGAGAGGCTGCAAAAGAGCTGGAAAAATCAGCCCTGCTCCTCTCAAGGAGACACGGCAGCACCCGGCATGAAAATACCCCAACCCACCGACGCTCAATGGCAGCCGTGAACCCATCTGTCCCACACCGTGTCTCAGGGAGGGTATTGACCTACCCAAAAACACACCGCGTCCGGGAAAGACACCGGACCGAGCGCGTGGGCTGGGATCAGGCTCTCCCGCTCACAGGCTTTCAGGGTGGAAGGAATTAAAAGGTGTGAAACCAAAGGTTGGAGCGGGCTGAGGGTCAGCGAGCAAGCATGGTGCGTTAGCACTCCTTCACCATGCAAGATGCGACCGTGCTGGTGGAGAGGGAAGAGCCGCGGGCATCTCAAAGGACACAGAAATTATAGTGAGAAACACCCACGGGTGCCCCCTCTCCCCCAGCCCAACAACCTCCTCAGGCTATTCCCGATGCGTTGGGCTAAGGAGGTCCCAGCACCTCTCCAAGTGCTCCGAGGAGGTGGGACGGATGCAGCTCTGCTCCCCTCACCCTTGCCATAGCCACCCAGTCCCTTTCCCCCCGCCCGGCTGCCAACGGCACATTGCCTTCCAGAACAGCATGACTGGCCTTGAAAGGGCTGATTTGCTTTCCCCGGCCCATTGAAACGCCGGAGACCAAAGCCTGTTCCCTCCAGGCACTCGGAAACCTGGCACCCTTTCCACTTCGCTTCCCCGTGCCCCTCAGCCCAGGGGCTCCTGCTGAGATTTTGCTGTCAACAGAGTTTTGTTCCCTTTCTAGGGCGGCGCAGAAGGGACACAAGGACCTTGAAAATGGCAGCTTCTTTGACACCGCTATTCTCCTTCGACCCCCCTGGCTGAGTAAACAGCTCACAAAAATGGAGTTTACTGTATTTCTTCCTCAGGGGGAAAACACTGCATCTTGGTCCTAATTAATTTACCTAATTAACATTATCTTCATTGGGTCTGTATGCAAAGACCTCTTTCTGTACTGGCCGGGACAGAGGGAAAAAAAAACAGGAATAAAATATATTCAGGCATCTCCCAGCCCTGACTGTAAAAGGGACATCGCAGAAAGGAATGCGCTGCTCTGATCATTTGGGGCACGGACAAAGCGGCTGCGGGAGAACCGCCTCTGCCTCGACCTCCTCTCTTTTGGGAGTAGAGCACAGGACGGGGCCGTATTCCTGCACGCCGGACTCTCGCTGCTGTGCCGGAGGTGCGGCACATCTCCTTGGGGAATTAACTGCTGGGACAGGCGGGCCTGGGGATGCTCTGGTGGATGGAGCTCGTGGTGGGAGGGAGACCAAGGGATAGACGCCGTGAACAGGGGGAGCCAGGAAGATGCCCACGAGCAGGCTAAAATTCAAGCACCGGTTCAAACCATCCGCCCTCGCTGCTCCTGCCTAGAAAAGCCCTGCCCTGCTATTTTGTTCTTTTCCCTGCCAGATGCCAGCTCTCTTCAGCCTCTTTCTTCTCCCCACGCTTTGCTTTGCCGCATAGTTCCGGAAATCAGGAACAAAAGGAAAGGGAAGAAAATAGGCTGGATCTGGGGGGGGGGGGGGGAGGGAAGGGGAGGAGGGGGAGTTTCCCTTCCGTTAAGCTTTTTGCAGCTCTCCCAATATGAGACACGATATGGCATCTCACATGACGAGCGCTCGTGGCCACGTGCACGGCCACGTGATGGGATGCCCAGCTATGCCAGGCTGCAGGACGGAGGTGAGAGCGGAGAGGCTGGGTTCGCAGCCCGAGCCCCTTGGCCGCAGGAACAGGGGGAATGCCGGAAAGAGAAGCTCCCTCTCTGCTCCCGACCTGTGCAGCCAAAGCTCCGTGCTCTGCCAAAACGCACGCACTAGGGGGGGGAATCCTTCCCAGGCTGCATGCTCACAGGATTTCGTGGTTTAGTTTAGGCAGTAAGATCGGTGCTTTCAAAGCAGGACACAGACTCCATCCCACTGTCACTATCGGGGCCCTGATAGATTGGACACCGTTAGCCAAAACTTCCTGAGCACCGCAAATTGAAGAGTCTGAGCCGCACACCTCTGCCTCCACGTCTTCCCGTCTTCCTCCCTTGAAACACAGCTGTCATCAGGGGTCTAGGTGTCCAAATCATCAGAATAATTTGATTTACAGATATTTTACTTTTACAAAGGGAAATCCCCCATCCCAAGCGTCATAACCATTAGCTGAAATGGCCAGCAATCATCCTATAATTTGTTTTCCTTACCGAAATAAAGCCCCAGCTCAGTGAGCATTTCCATTTGGAAATTCCAGCTCCCCACAGCAGCCCGCTGCCTTTCCCACCGCCCCTGATTTATGACGGCACTGAATTTTAACGACACGATAAGCAGCTCCCATCCTCGGGAGCCCCGTCAGGATTCTCCGTGCCAGAGGAGGAACGGGCAGAAACCTTTGTGAGCCCTGATGGATGAGGAGGAGAGAGGGAAGGTCTCACAGGCATCACCCTCTGCTTTGCTCTAGTCGGGGAGAGCCGGAGCACACCTCCAGCCCTGGGAATCGTGCCGCAACCAGCACGAAGCCTGTCCGAGCAGCAAGGCAGGGTCTGGCTGGCTCCAGCCACTAGTAGGAGCTGCAAAGTGTGAGTCTGAGCAGCAATAAAAACCTGAGAAAATGGGCCACAAAGCCATGCCAGCAAGGGATGCGCCGAGGCAGAAACGAGGGCTAGCGTGGCTTCGTTAGTTTTGCACCGGTGCTCCTCCCGGGTTTGTGCTCTCCCGCTGCAAATCTGCTTTAGGCTGTCGGAGGAAGAGCGCAGCGAGCACAGGGTCTGCTCTCCCTTCCCAAGGCCCCGTGTCGCCTTGGCAGAGCGCAGGGCTAACGAACATGATGGCGAGCACCAACCCTGCAACGCAAGCTGCCAAAAGCCCAACTAAAACTCAAGTCGTATCCCAGAGGAGAGACCTCGGACATCTTCACCTGCCTGCTGGACCAGGCAGAGGAGAGATGCTCCCACCCTCAGAAACCTGCTCTTAGCAGCAGGAGCTTTGTTCACCCCTTTTCCAGCTGCTGCTAGACTTTCAGTAATTCTCAGTGACCTCATTTTCACTTAATTTTGTAAATCATTTTTGGGTTGTTGTTTTTCCATTTTACTCTATTTTTAATTTGTTGTTGTTTCCCTCTGAGCTGGAGTTTGTCATTTAATCAACTTAGACCCAGATAGCCTGGAGGGTGTTTGGGGAAGGGGGGTAGGGGGGAAGAATGAAAACGCTAATGTCACATCACCTCCCTAAAATGAGTTTTAATTGTAATCCTTTAATCCCTCTCAGATGGCCCTCTCTCCACTGATGTTTTTCATAATTATTCCTTGCCATTTTCCCATCGGTCTAAGGAGTGTCTTCAAGAGGGAGGGGGTGGAGAAAAGGCCCTTTTATAAAATAATAATAATGGGCCAAATTAAGACACAAAGAGGGAAATAACAAGGGGGCAAGGGCTGCAGAGACAGAATGGGGATTATTAATGCCTCCCCCCTCAGAAATTTCAGTGATGGTGCTCTCAGCCACCCCAATCAGTGGGCAATTGAGGCTTGTTTGCTCGAGTGGCTGCACCCTCCTACAATGACCCACATTTAGCCAAGTGGCTGCATTGACAGAGTACCAGGTGCGCAGGATTGGGAAACCGCCTCAAGGCAGCGTCTCGCCAGCCCGCCCAGCTCAGCACAGAGGGGTCTGCACAGAGCCGACCACCTCCAGGACGGTTCCCACCTGCCCAAGGCCACAGCCTGGACCCAGGGATGAGATGCTCGGTGGAAGCCTCCCCTCCAGTGCTGCCGAGCGCCCAGCCCCTCTGGAGAGCTTCTAGGGGCATCTTGCCCACTGCTGCTGCCAGCTATCATCCCCTTCACCCTCTGAAACAAGTTATAGCTCATCTCTTGCTCTCACTCTGATGGAGCCTGAAGGATGCTGAAGAGAAAAGGGGTTACCTTCCCCAGCAGCAGCAGAGAAGGACATGGCTGGGTGGGAAGCAGGTTAGAAAGGGTCTTCATGGAGGTCTGAGCTGGCAGGAGAGCAAAGTGACTTGTCCCTGGCTGTTTTTCTTGGCTCTGAGCAGCACCAGATTTCACCCAGAACCGCAGGGCCTCTGCTGCCGTGGAGTGCCAGGCACATTGCAACCACGTCTGCTGCAGCCCCTCGCCCCAAGGTGCCAGCGCCATATAGATGGGACCTTCACCCAAAGCCTGCTGGGGGGACCACGAGCCTGACAGAAGTTCCCTGGATGCTTCTGAGCAGCTTGGAAAGCTAATGGGAACAAAGCACCCAGGTTAATCTGGCACTTGGGGGCTCAGGTCTCTAAAGACACAGCGGTGTTAATTCCGGGGAGTTAAGCCCGACCTCCCTTTGAAAGGACATGGGCCCAGAGAGTGCAAGTGGGAACTGAGATGCCATGAAAGTCTGGTCCCTGAACACAAGCTGCAGAGCTTTCATTAACTCCAGAGTTGCTCTGGCGAGGCACCCCGGCAAAAGGGGAACGTTTACAGACCACTGAACTTGTATTTAATCTGGGAAACCTCTTGTACAGGTCTGACGGGGGTTAATCCACCCCTAACATCTCTTTCACCCTCTCTCCCCCTCCCCAGCCATAAAGCTCAACGATCATTGCTAATCATCATGTTATTTCAATGAGCCTGACCCAAAAGCCTCTGCCAATGCCTCCTCCCACCCCATCCCCATTTCGGCTCTTTCCCCACAGCAACCTGCACCCTTCCACCCTCTGCCATGGTGCGGGGATCAAATTGACAGTGCATGGCGGCCGGGTGACCCTCGGGGACGGCAGGTCGCGGCCGCAGCGACCCCGAAGGGCAAGTGATTCTTGTGGGAACAAAGAGCCCCTGTGTGCTGACGGGCTGGAGTTTGTGCGCAATTAACTCTGGTCAAACCAAACAGACTGAGTTCATGAGCATGGAGTTTAAGAGCATCGTTGGGGTTTATAGACTCCCGGCTCCAAGGGAAGGGGGACCAGCAACGCCTGAGCAGCAGGAGCTGCAAAACGAGAGGCAAAGAGAGCTCTGGACACAAAGCAGGGCAGGGAGGGGGGCAAAAATAGGATTAGAGCAGGGGTACAGCTGACAAATTATGTCAGGCACCAGAAGCGTTTGGGGAGAAAAGATGCAAAGGAGAGGATCCGTTTAATTATCAACGGTTGGGCACCAGAGGAAGAAGCATCTCGCAGCTGGAGGGGAGCAGTGGGACAGCTGGACATGGGACAGCCTGGCTCATGGTCAGGAATGGTGAGGGTGGACAGCCCTTGGCTGAGCACGGGCACAGAGGGGCAGTTTTACCTCCTGCCCTGCCTGGCCCTGGAAGGATGCAAACCCCAGCCAGCCAGGAGGAAAAGGAGAGCTCAACACGACAAAGGGTCCCGTCCCCCCCCCAGTGCATTTCCACCCCCCCCAAGTGACATCTTTTCCTCCTAAAAACCAGGGAGGGAAATAAAAATAAATTTGCCATGTGGAATTTCTCAAGAATTCCAGTGTAGGAACAAAGAATTTTGGTTTGAAATGCATCAAAACGTGGTAACTGCGTGCAGAATTTTCAATTATTTACACAGTAGTCACTAGAGATACTGCTGGGACAACACCACGATGCATGGCAGAAGTTTACCGAAATGAAACAACCAAATGAAAGGTACTTTGTGGTGTTTTGTGTTACCAGCCCTCATTAAAAGCATCGGAATAACGTATTGGTGAGGTTGTTCTGCTGCTGACAGGGACACGTTCCTGTAAAACGTGTTGACTTCAACAACACTGCATTTTCCTGTTGATCTATCGCCAACGCACTGAACGCGTCCTCTCCTTCAGCTGCTCCCAGGCTCAGGCACAAACGTGGCCCACTGGACTTTGCCCAGAGACCCCAGAAACCATCACAAAACCCCACTTTTACCCCCCGTCTCCCACATTCACCTCGCACTCCAGCAGCCCCTTGGTTTCAGGTGAGGCTTTTGGACAAAGCCACAGCAGCCAAGGCTCATGATTTCAGTCACCAGCCTCAAATATCCACCTTCAGCTGCCCTCCTTTAGGAGAAACACCTCTTCCGACTTGTAAAAATGAGATTTATCCCTGGGATAAAGACAGAGGAAGAGGGAAGGCTGAAGAAAACAGCTCCCAAGTTTTGCTTCTTTTTTAATTTTTTTTTAAACCTGTTTTCTGGGTATTGGGAAAGTTCAGAAACATGGGTTCGGCTGCCGCCACCTCCGAAGCGATGCCACATTTCTAGGCAGCCCCGCTTCCCTGCCTCGCAGCCCCCCCTGCTCCCCAAGCCCTGTCCCCCTGCTCCCAGCCCCGTTTATTGTCCTTCAAGGGCAGACACGGAGGCTGGCATCAAGTCGTGGGAAGCAAACGAGCAGCTGTGGGTGCCGGAGCCGGGCGTCCGCCCTGCCAGGCCCCTTCGCCCCCAGAGCCGGTGCCATCCCCACCCCATGGCGGGGTGCAGCTGGGGAGGCTCAGGGAAGAACTGGATTTAAAAAAAAAAGGAGCAGGGGAAGAAAAAGAAAGGGAAAACAGCCCCCTTTAAAATAAAGAGGAGGAGGAGAAAGCAAAAGGGGGGGGGGCTGTGTGTAAAAATCGTTAGCACTAATTATCAGGCACAGGGACAAACGATTAATTTGCAAGTCAATTAGTCTCAGATAGGTTCATGTTTCCTGTTCTCAGCCACTGAGGGGGAAAGAAAGAGGGAGACACAACTGCGGCCTTAATCCTCCTCAGAGGCGGCCATGGCGGGGCCGCCTGCCCGTGCCAAGGCAGAGGGAGGGGGGCTACAGCTGGCACCGCCGCAGCGGAGGGGCGGCCGCGGCGAGGGGCCGTTATGTGCCAGTCATTGTGCCCTCCGGAGCGGCCCTGGCACCGCGCCGGAGCCTTCCCCGCCAGGCCCCAGAGGACGGGCGCCGCCATTTGGGAGCCCTGCCGCCATTTTGTTGATGCCCGGGGAGGGCGGCTGCTGCTGCGGGCTCTTCCACGCGTAGAGCCTGTGGCCATGTCGTCCTCCTGCCTCCTCTTCATCCCCCCTTTCCCTCTGCCAGGCCTGCGGGGCCAGCAGGGCCTGCAGGTGCCACCGAGGCCTGCGGGCGCCATCAAGGCCTGAGCAGTGGCTAAGAAACCAAGCAGCCTGGCCAGGCCTAACCCGGCCTGCGGTTATGGCTGCACCAGGCCCAGTCCGGCCTGGGGTTATGGCAGCACCACGGGGATGGGGTAAAAGCCTCCTCTCAGCCGGGGAGTTGGCAGGGACCACACTATGAGGAGCCAGCTGGAAAACGGCCCCATCCCAGCAGCCGAGCAACGGAGCCGCCACCTCTGTGTGGGACCCCAGCCCTACTCTGCAGAGGCTGCCAGAGTCGCCAAAGGGATGGGTTTTAACCCAAAGCCGGGCTCGGAGCTGCAGCAAGCTGGGGTCCCAACAGCAACTACGAGGCGGGGGGGGCTTGGGGCGGCTGGGGAGGGAGAGGAGCCCAGGAGTCTGTGAGAGAAGAGACACGGGATGGGTGGCATCCTCCCCACCCTGAGCCTAAGCTATGGTTTCTCTGTCACCCGGTGTCACTAGTTACACAAGAAATCATAAAAACAGCACCAAAAAAAAGTATATTCTGTAGCCACAGCTCAAGGACTTGATCAAACTCACCCCATGCTTGAGAAACGTGGGGGAAAAATGAAGAAAAACAGCTCAAAGCAACGGATGGAGAAAAACTCAAAGCCAGGGAGAGAGGTGCCGGCAGCGGGACAGGCAGCGCCCGAGGACACACGGACACCGGCTGCAGCACTGGGGAACCAGCACCCTCATGGCTCCCGCTCCAGCCACCCCCGAGCTCCAGCC
Organism: Opisthocomus hoazin; assembly: GCF_030867145.1. Classification (NCBI taxonomy): domain Eukaryota; kingdom Metazoa; phylum Chordata; class Aves; order Opisthocomiformes; family Opisthocomidae; genus Opisthocomus; species Opisthocomus hoazin. The sequence goes on from NW_027448873.1 coordinate 55,118, forward strand.
CTGGCTGCCCCGGGGAGGACATGGCGGCTGTTCAGCGTGCATCTGCACCCCGCGGGCGGGCGTCCGCACCCGGGGAGGGTGCAGCGCCGTGATCTGAATGTGCGCCGCATTCCCCGCACAGATATTTGTGTGCGTGTGGACACAACATGTCTGGGACCTGACAAAAGCCATCTGATTGACACAGAAAAGGGGGCTGACAAAAGGCCGAGCGGGGCTGGAGAGCGGCGCACAATGCTCGGTCGCCGGTACCACGCGCAAGGGTGGGGGATCGAGGCGGGCAGGGGGGAGCAGGGTGGCTTTTAAGGACACCTCCGCCTTCCACATTAAAAAAAAATAATAATAAATGCATTAACGATCCTTCAGCCTTGCTTGCGTGCGAAGCTGGGGCGCTTGCACCTAGCCAGAGAGATTTTTCACAAGCATCCTCATCCTCGGCAGTGGCAATAGCAGCTTTGCTGCTGTCCCATGGCCGCAGCCGCCATGGGGACCCTTTGTGCCAGGTAAAACACAAACCCAGAGACAACTGGAAGCCACCAGCCTCTGCCCAAAGCCCACTGAAGCTTTGAGAACCTTTTGCAACGGTAAAACCCAACAAGCTGCGAAACACCAGGAGAGTGACCTGGAATTTGGTTAAAAAGCCTGTAGAGGAAAAAGGGCTGCAGCCTCCGAGACCCTGCCCATGGGAGCGGGCACCAGCACCCATCCCTTCCAAAGCCACCCATCCCTTCCAAAGCCCCTCCATGGTGCCAGGGTGTGCGATATAAATCAAGTATTTTTCTTATTCTAGGCAGCTAGTTCTAGCTGGAGTGAGGACCCAACCGAATCCCCAGAAATACCTGCATTTTTCTAAGGAGCTTTCTCAAAACCTTTTTTTTTTTTGTTTTTTGCTCCCCCCTCTTGTCTTAACAAGAAATAAAAGTGTTTGCAATTTTAACAGCTCCGCTGCAAGAAGGGAATGCTGGAGCTGCAAATGCTTTGCTGCGCGAGCCGCGCTGGCTCTGAATGCCTCCAAGCAGGGAAGGTGAAAAGACACTATTTATCTTTAATAAGTGAAAACTCACCGCACTCGTTGTTCTTTTGCTTTAATCAGAAGTCTGAAAATTTCAGCCAGCTTTGTAACCAATGGAGATTTTATACCTGATAGGCTCAAGGACTGTTTTTTCAATCAAAACTAGTTTTGAGCAGGATTGACCCAAGTTTAAAAACTCTTGCTTAGCCGCACACCTGGGACTTCATATTTCTGTGGATGCATTGAATGTGGCAGAAAACACACACTCTTGTTTTGATACATTTTCCTTCAGAGTTTTTAATATTTTATAATTTTTTTTTTTGCAGGAAAAGAAAGGGAACACTAAGAAAATGTTTAGTCTGTAACAAAGGATCAATCCAAATTCCCAAGAATAATAGGAAATACCCTGGGATGATGCTACACAATAGAGCTGAATTAGTTCCCACTGGCTCAGGACCCTGTAAAACCCTTTTTTTTTTTTAATGAGGACATTTAAAATTGTAATTTAAAATACAATATTTTATCAGAACAATTTCTAATAAAATTCTGACATTTTAGTGTGTGCATAAGTTTTTCAAATGTTGTTCATTCTATGAATGAACAAATATTAGTGGCAGTAATAATTATAATATAGCTAAAATCCCCTTTTTTAACTTACAGGGGCAGATGATCGCTACCATTTCTGTCCCCAGCAGAAAAGTGTTTTTTCGTTTTACCAAACTGAGAGGCGAAGTGGGAGAATTCCATTTAGTAACTGGCTTAAAACGGGATCCTGCCTGACCCGACAAATCCCGGGTAACAACGCGGCTTTGTCTGGACGTGTGGCAGGCGAGATTTCACACTTCGGCACGGAGCCGAGACCGGACCCAGAAATGCACGATGTTACCCCAAACTTCTGGCTTTTCAAGAGAGAATTCAACGATTTTCAGAGGAAAGGGGGGAAAAAAAAGAAAAAATGAGTCGAGTCCATTTCAAGAGGTTTTTGCCCGTTTGCTGGGATGGAAAAACGTTGGGAGGAATTGAAGCAAAGGGAGATGAAGTTTGGCGGGGGGGGGGGAATGGGGGGAAATCGGGGCTTTTGGGGGCTTTCCCACGCCCCCGCCCAGCCGCCGAGGGGGGCAGAGGGGGGGTCAAAACCCACCCGGGACCAAATGGGGAAAAACAAAAGGGGGGAGAAAAAAAGAAATGTCATTAAATATTTCCAAACGAGGAACAGCGGGACGAGCCGGGCTCTGCACTTTTAGCCCGAGGTGATGAAACCGCGGGGGGGGAGAGGGGGGATTTCGGCTTCCCCCCCCCAATGACTTTTTTTTTTTTTTTTTTGCAGATTTTGGGGCTTTAATCGCGGGTTAAAACAACTTGGCACCTGCAAGCTCGGCGCGGAGCTTCCAGCAGCCGGCAGAACCCCGTTTGCAAACGAATTAATTGCCCCAGGTCGGCTGTTGCCAGCCCTCTGCCCCCCTTCGGGACCCCCCCCCCGAGGTGGCATCAAAGAACAAGAGAAAGAACAGGGAGAAGAGTTAACTTCATGCTCTTCGTGCTTCCCATTTGTTTGTTAGATCTGTTTGCTTCACTCGGAAATCTGGGGTTACTCTGATCAACTGCGTATCAACTAATTTAATTAAAAAAAGCTTATTTTATAATCTGATTTGGGAGGGGGAAATCTCCGTTTATGATTCCCCCCCCCCCGCCTGCTGGATGAGATCATTATTCTTGCATTTTCTAATGAAATGTAAGATTACAAATTAATTGAATTGCTTTCCCCCCTGCAATCTGTCATCTTTGCTAAATTTGGGGCTAATCGTCAATAAATTGCAAATATCCAAAGCGAGCATGGCGGGTTTTTGTTTGGTCTGCATTGTGTTTTAGCCGGGAAGGGGCAGGTTTGGGGCACCTCTTTGCAAAAAAAAGAGTGGAGAAATCCCTGCATGGAGGGTCCCGTCAGGGCCCCCTCGCCCCACGGGTCCCCCCCTTCTCAGCCCCGAGCTGGGCTCCCCCCTCCTGTCTGCCACCCCATCGCTTCTGGGGAGAAAACCAGCAAAAAAAAAAAAACCCACACCATGGAACAAAAGAGAGGTTTGAATGGCTGGGAGATGAAAAACGAGTCCTTGTTTTAAAATAAAAAAATACAGACCCACGGATTTTAGCCCATGACGCAGCTCCGCAGAAGAGACAGCAAAAGGAAAAGCAACGTCCGAGCGCCGGCAGCTTAAAAAGTGCCCCAAAACCTGCGAGACCCCAGAGCTGCCTCCGCCCGCGCGGGCGCAGAGGGGTCCGTCCATCCCCCCCCGAGGCTGCATCCCAACCGCAGCCCCCCAAAAAAACCTGGAGTCTGAAAAAATAAAATACCAAAACGCATTCAACTTCTGAGCGCGCTGCCAGTTTGTCCAGCTACGGCGGTACAGAAGTACTGGAAATCCTGGAAAATGACCAAGTCATTTGTGCAGTTTAAGCTTTCCACTTTATCCTCCAATATCAATTTTTGGGGTTTAATGATTTTTTTTTTTTTTATTCTGCATACCTAAACACAACTCCTGTATTTATAATCATAGAGTTTAAATATTGTATTTTTTTTTTTAATTTACACCACGGTTCTGTTAAAGCACTGCAACCATTTTATTTTTTTTCTAAACTTTAGATTTCTCCTTCTTACCTGCTGGCACACTCACTCACTCTTTAATTACATTTATTGTAAACGGGGCAGTCACTATTTGATTAGATTTATTGTAAACAGGGCACAAGCTAACACATTTTCTATCGCATAAATGATGTTTAAATTTGATGGAAAGTTCTTCCCCCACCGCATAAAACCCTCGCTGAAGCGGACGCGGTCGCGCTGGCCCCCTGGATGCGCACACGTATGCTCACGCACTCGCACGCATGCACAGGGCGCGTTGCAGTATTTTATATTTGTCCCAGACTCGAGTCGTCTGTCAAGCTTGGACAGCTTTTCATCTTCAACTCAGAGTTTTAACCAACAATCCAGGTGTTTCAGGGTGGAAAATATCTTCCTAAATATATTAATTGCTGCTTATTATTGCTGCCCCTTCCCCAGGAGCCACAGGCAAGAGCCAGGACCCTCCTATTTTCACTCCTCTCTTGCAAACAGCAAAAAAGAGAAGATTTTTCCCCAGAAACCTCAGCTCCCAGCAGGGGTAAGAGGTCCCAGCACGTCGGCTTGCTCCCTGCACCCCTCGTGCCACCCCAGCACGGCATCGCTGCCGCAGAACCACCCCTTGGCACTGCCAGCGTTGCGACCCGGCGCTCCGGCAGCCGCCACAAGCCCCGCATGCTGTTTTTACCCGCTCTGCCCTTGCCTAACCCTTGTACTCTCCCTGCTGCAATCAAACCCATCTTCTGTGTCACCAATATGCAGATTTTAGGGGGGAAAAAATTTAATAAATGATATATTCCAGGTCCAGCAATGCCAGCGGTCTCCCAGGTAGGGAGATCACTCTCCCAACAGGACTAATTTTGCAACAGAAAAGTCTTAGAGCCCTTATAAATTACACTTAATGTTTGTTTTCAGAATAAGAGGGTTGCACTGGAAGTGAGAAATCAGCAAGTGTCATTTAGGGGAGCACCAGAAAGGACGCACCTCCAGAACTTCTGGCAATTTAAGGATGTATTTTAATATTTTCTTCAGGAGCTTGAAACTTTGTTCGAGCCAATAAAACCGAGAAGTGGCTTCCAAAGCCAAGCACTGCCAAGCTGAGCTCAGCCAGGTTGGGGTGGGTCGTGTCACTCCCCCCAAAGCAGAGCCCACATTTCTCCCTAAAAACACCAAAACCCAGAACACAAAAATCCCCAGAGCTACGTGGGCACACAGCCTGGTCAACCTGAACCCTGTTTGTCTTTCTATAAAACGCTGCCTCAAAAAGGAAAGCGTTTCGACCTTGTGCTAAAGAATGATGCCCCCGGCGCAGCTACCGCAGCAGGACCACGCCGCCGAGACGCCGCCTCTCAGCCCGCCACGTTCAGCGAGGAAGATTTCAGGCCAACATCTACTACCTGAGAAACCACAAGAACACCACGTTATTGTTCTCATGTCCGGCAGACCGGATGACTCCTCTGCTGGCGCCCGTTTTATGTACACCGTACGCCGTTTTCTTCCTAATCCCCCATCAGAAAGAAAATTAAAAAACCATTTTCAGCTTCCAAATGATAAAGTCATACATGCATATCCTTTAATATCTACAATTTCTGATGACATTGTCACAGCTTTTCATTTCTTTCTAATCCTGAGAACTTTTATTCAATCTGTGTCTAAGGCATCGCCTTCCGCCACAGGACCAGCCAAGGCCTGATCCTTCCTCCTTTGCATCGCCGCGAGTAAAACGGACAAAACCTGCGCTTTTGAGTGCGGGCACGGCTAAGCAACGAGGCAGACGGGATTCTTGCGCCCGCCCTCGCTCGCTCCGGCATCGGAGGGAGGTCTCCGCGAACGCGATTTCTCCGGCTTGCAGCAGCTCGCTGGCGTGAGGCAGCGCCAGAACCTCGGCTGGGTGATGGATAAAGCCAAACCTTTGACAATTTACACCAAACAGGGTGGCGTTTCACCTGAGATTTCATAGGGATCTGTTTAGCGTTCGCTACATGGGCTTTTTTCCTGCCCCCCCCTCCTTCAGCGCTCCGGTTCCGGCAGTAGTTACGGGATTTAGCGCACAAGGGCTGCTGAGATCGCTAATCCCATTACACTTCGGCAAACGGGCAGGGTAAAGCCATCGGCTGCCCGGGGCCGAGGAGAGGGGGACACGCACAGCAGCAGTGACCCCGAAACCTTGGGAGAGGCGACGCGCCCGTGTGTTCAGCTCGGAGGAGCCCGTTTGTGCTCACCCTGATGATCAGCCCCGAATCTGGCTCACCAAGCTCCCCTGACCCCCGGGCTGGGACCTGGGTACGAGTTCGCAGACGGGTCCCTACGCTCAGCTGAGCGAAGGGCTCAAGCAGGGTCAGTGGGTGGGGTGGAGGGTTGTCCGGTGACCCCCAAAACCCAGGGTCAGTCCATCCATCCTCTCATTTGGATCTGCCACCACCGGGCAGGGATGGGGCTCACCGAGGGTCCTGTGCCGAGCCCTGAGCCAAACCAGCACCCTGACCCTGGGGACCAGCACCGGGGGACCCTCCTGCATCCCCCTCCCCACAAGGACACCCGGCCCTGCAGCAAGGTCCCCCAGGTCCCATCCATACAGCGGGGCAGCCTTCGGTCCCCACCCCAGGAAAACCCCAAAAGCCAGACAGAGGGGAAGCAGCCACCACCCTGAAAGCCCACCTAAACCATTTTCTTCCCCCCTAAAACCCACCAGTGCTTCCCAGTGCCAACAGAGAGCTCGTGCCCTGGCACACACCACGGAGAAAAGCAGGCAGCAGCTGCCAGGCAGCGCCGAAGCAATGACATTTATTGGGGGGGGGGGTCGATGGGGGCAGCTGGCTGCTGATTATGATTTCTTTTTTTTTTTTAATTCATCTTCCTTTAAATAAGATTGTTCCAATTAACAAAGCGCTCACCCAGAACAGGTTTCAGAGAGGAGAGAGGCAGGCGCAGGATGCGCGCCAGTCACAGGCACAAAAAGACTAAAAAAAAAAAAGAGGAATCCAAATTTATTTATATGCCTAAGTCTCTCATAAAAGCTGACCCGAGGGAGACTGGCACGCAGGCCGTGGGGCTTCAGTTATGATTTTAGCTAAGGATGTACCCAACCGGGGCTTTATAGAAATTGGGATTTATGTCCCTGCCTGATCAGGAGCAGCGTCCATCGGGTCTTACCCCAACCCACTTCACCTGTACCACAGGCAGCTGCCAGCACCCTCCCGGCCAGTTTGGAATTCATACAGGGACCAGTATCCACCACTCGCTTGCCGCAAGCTGCGACAGAAAGCATCAGGAAACACCCCGCAACCCCAACAAGCAAAAACCCCGGCGCTCGAGCCCGGCTGGCTCGCAGGGCGATGCCCAGGGTGGTTCCCAGCCCCAGCCCCGTCTCCCATCCCAACTTTCCATACCTGCTGCCGCACAGCAGCCCTTTGTCTCCCAGCCCATTAGCGGGGGTGCCTGGCGTTTTATTGCCATTAACGTCCAGAAAATAAATGGAAAATAAACAGTCTCTTCACAGCTGAACCGCTACATTCCCCCCCCCACGTTAATACAACATTGAGCCGCTCTGACAAATATTCCCTTTTAAAAACGCCAGCACAGTTGAAAAGGGATTTATTTTCATTTAGGGGAGATGGGTAATTTTTGCCTTAATAAATGTATTTCCTCGTTTACTCTGCGATAGTGTATTTATGAGAGGTCCATTTGACATTACGGCCACGGCAGGCAGCGGCAGCCGCCGCCGCAGATACGGGCACCAGGATTATCACGACAAGGCATCACACCGCTCTGTGCCACAAATTTAAGCCTCAAGACCAGCTGAACTATGTGACACTCAACTTGATGGTTTATTAATATTTCTTCACATCTAAAAATTAGATTTTTTTATTGTCCTACCTATAGGACAGAGGGAATTGCAGAGCAATTTGCTAAATTCAGAGCTGGTAAAAATATTTTTAGCATATTTTTTGCATATTTTTTTGGTGATGTCTCTGCCATATTTTTGTCAAATGCTAACTGTGACTGTATGGATATTTCATGACCAAAAAAAAAAAATCTAGTTCATTGAAAGAGGGTTTTTTCCGGTTTAAAAAAAAACTAGTTTACTGAAAGATGGGTTTTTTCCCCACTTTAAATATAAGAAACTATTGATTTCTGCTTGACAAATGTTTAAAAGATTTCACATGTTCCCTTAAAAAAAATTTAACAGATATCCCCGCTCTCCTCTATGGCATTTATTTTTTCCCCAAAATTTTTTGCAGGGATCTGCCATCCTGCTCAGAGTGAGGGATTTCAGCAATTCCACCACGAAACACGAACCAGCCCTCCCGCAGCCATTGCCGGGCTCTGCTGAGCAGAGTCCTCCCCCTCCTCACTGAAGGGCCCAGAACAAAGCAAATAAAATATATTTAAAAGTATTTTGAGTCCTGATGGGCAGCCCCAGGGTCCCTTGGCTGGTTCAGAGCCATAGGGCGCTTCCCACTCTCCCTCTTGGCCCTGGCCAGGGGTGAGGGGGAAGGAGCAGCTTGGGGTGGTTTTGCTGCTTTTGCGAAGCGGCTGGTGGAGGACGGGGACGGGGAGGGCCAAGGTTTGCAGCCCCCAGCCCCGGGGATGCCCTGCACCGCCCTGCCCAGGGGATGCTCATCACAGAGCCAGCGCGTCCCCTTTTCCCACCCAGGCATCACAACCCAAAACCAAATCCCTTTTTTGTAAGCCATTTAACCATTAAAATAGTTCCAATTTTAACCCTATTCATTCTCCTGGGTTGCAGCAGGGTGCTGGTTAGCGCTGAGCAAGCCCAGCGAGGGCAGGATCCGGCCCCCAGCCCATCGCTCCACCAAGAGCATGGCTGCCCGTCCTGCCCCGTGTCACCGCGTCCCAGCTGGGGCTGTTCGTCCCTGCCAGCCTGGCCCACCACCACGCAAGGCTGGCATTCGTTTTCTCTCGCATTTTCTGCAACGCTTCTCGGTGCGGTGCCGGGGCTGCACTGCAGTTCCAGGGCCGGTGCCGGTAGAGGCTCCCGGAGCTGCTTTCAGCCCTGCCCGATGCTCCCAGCTGCTCCGGCACCTTCCCAGTCCCCAAGGCACTGGAGGGGTTCGCCTCCTCCATCAAGCCGCCTGCCTGCTCAGCTTTCTGCTCCTAACCTAACCCATGCAACCAGCGGGTTTGGCTCTAGGGGTGCACCTGGGGTGGGGGAACTTGCCCGTGCCTAGCACAGGACGAGCATCCATCATCCTCTTCCTCGATGGGGCAAAGCCACCACTGCTGCGCTTCTCCTTGCTCTTTTCATCAACCTCTTGTCGTCAGCCATAGGGCTCAAATATTAGGGCAGGGGAAGGCAGGGCTGTTGCACAACCCCATCTGTTCCCCACCTGATTTTCCTGGGGAAAACCCAAACAATTATGCTTTTAAAAAAATAACCCCTCTCTGTGCCGAGTCAAGCATTTGGCAAGAACAGCGTAAAGAGCACAGGGCCTTCCTTCCGAGAGCTGCCGTTTGATTTCTGGGGGTGCCGGGTGATTTATTTGCAGCTTTTACCTCCTCCATGTCCAGTTTTGGTTTGGGTTTTGTTTTTTTTTTTTTTGGGGGGGGGGGGGGTGGGGGGGTGGTGAGGAGGACACACCACTCCGGGCCCTCTCTTGCTGGAGTGGGCAAATGAGCCCCCTCTGCCCACCATGGGTGCTCAGAGCTGCCAGAACAGGCAGAAAATGGGTGCAGCCTCATCTCAGCCCTTCTACCCCGAACCCCACAGGCATTGCTCGCCCCAGGGGGGCTCTCACATGCTGGGGGGGGACACGACACCCAGGTAACCAATTTACCCATCGGAGAAAGAAGAACAGCACAAAAACCTTCAGAAATCACCTTCCTTGAGCTGCTCAGCTTTTCCCCAAACCTTGGTAGAGGCAGGGGGGAAAAACCATATCCCGCAACCCTGGGGCAAGCTGAGCATCCCAGGCTGCCCCACTCGGATGGAGAAGAGAGGGGACAGCGAGGGACAGCCTGGATTCAGGGGTAAAAATAGCTGGGTTTGCACACAAGTACCCCAAGCCTGGCCAAACCTCGGCACAGAAGAGCTGCCCTGGCATTCTCTTGGCTTTTGCTGGGGTCAGCTGGGGGGATCGGACCCTCTGGACCAGCCCAGGGGTGGAAGCCGTCCTTCACCGGGGGGCTGAAGAGCTCGTCTCTCTAGTTGTGCACAGACTGAAGCAGTTGGGGATACCACCAACACATGGCTCGGTGGGTGGAGCGGGCTGGACATTTTTCTGATGGAAAATGACAGTTCATCAAAAAGCAGGTTGTCATGCCTAAACACAGTCCATTTCTACAAAGAGTTTGTTTTGAAAGAGAAATTGGGAGGGGAGAAGCACTGAAATGAGATCAACACATTTTGCTTTGGGCTTTTCAAGAAGGAACACTGAGCTTGTTTAAAAAAAAAATCACTTTTCATTTTAATATTTCACATTATAGAGTCTAACGTAATTTATTTCGCAATTTCACTCCTAGAAAAACATTGACGTTTCGGCTCTTGTTCTTCCTCAGAAGTGGAAGAAAAGGGGAAGGAGAAGGGAAGAAAAACCTCAAGAATTGCCAATGAATTTAAAACATCCCGTTCCCCTTCCGGCTGCCTTAATGAGATCAGTCTTCATTTCATAGGAACACCACTCAGGAAAAATCACATTTGAAATGTTTTCTCCACCATGACAGAAAAAGATTAGGACTGGAAGTGCCCATGGGAGAGGAGCAAGTTTGAGAACACTTTTTTTGGTTGGGGAGATGGAGCTTTTGGGGCGGGACAAGCACGAGAAGGTCCCGTGGGATGGGGGAAGGGAGCATCTGGAACTCCTTGTTGGAGCCAACGCAACATCATGGAGAGCGGCACCAGACGAAGCGCGTTGAGGCTGCGCCCAACCTCCTCCCCTGCACCCATTTCAGTGGGAGCGGTCCCGATTTCCCCCACCGAAACCAGCCCAGGATCTGCCCCACCAGCAGCACTTCTGACCCTGGTTACATCAAGGAGCACAGGCTCTGGCCCTGCGGTCCAGGGAGCCGATGCTGCCAGAGTGGGCAGCTTTGCTCCAGGGAAAAAACAAATTCAAAGCCTTTCTACGCTAAAAAATCATCATCTCAAGGAAAAGCAGCAGGAAAGGGCTCGCGGATGAGATGGAGCAGCCACCCAACCTGCAGTGGCTGAGCGGGGGCTGCTCCCAGCCCGCTCCCTCGCAGGAGGATGCCACGAAATGTTGGAGATCTGCTGCCAAACAGGGCGAAGAGGAATGACCCGGAGCCCCGCAGCCGGTCATGCTGCGGCATCCCCGAGGGCAGAGGTGAGGCTCGCTCTCCCTTCCCCGAAGAGAGCCGCCATCACCACCTTCTCACATCAAAGCTCCTTTCAGCAGAAAGCAGTGGGGACAAGGGAGGCTCTTGGTCTTCCACACCAACCACTCTACGCGCAGTCAGCACCGGGCACGCCGGCACCCAACCCAACTGGAGGGAAAAATCCCCACCAGCCCTTTCAGATTGTCTTTTTTCGGATAACGCTTCCGACTGTAGGAAAGAAAACAGGACAGAGCCGGAGGGATGGCCAAGCCCTGGCAGACTCCATCCCCTGCTCCTCCTCTCCATCCCACCCTCCGGCACCTGCCTGGGGGTAGCGCTGCCTCCTGCTCCCCCCGGCACACGGCCGCTTCCCCAGCAGATTTTCAGCCGCTACAATGGCGCGGGCAACGGTGCCGGGTCGATGCCAGCCGCATCCCGGGCGAACTCAGCCGCCCCTTTTGTCTGAGGGCATTAAAACCCCAGCAGCGTTGGGGGGGTGGTGGTGGTGGGGGGACCGGGAGGCTGTCAGCGCGTGATGAGTGGCTGCGCAGCGTTACCCGTCTGGCACCGGTGCCCCTCGCCACAAATGCCATTGGCAAAGCTCTGCACAAACATCTTTTCAGGGCTCGCCTGGTTCTCCCGGCTGCCATAGAAACCCCTGTTTAGCTGAAAGTATATTAAAGGGTGGCGCTGGCCCTCGCGCTGAATTCATCACATTGTATTCCCCCAGAAAAAAAAAAAGGGGGAAGAAGAAAGCCCACCCCTTTGTGCCTGTGCCTTCGCTTTCTCTGTCCAAGGAGATGGTCGTTCTCTGGTTCATTTTGTACTTGGAATTGCATCTCCCCCCTCCCCAAGTGCGGCACAACCCTGGGAAGGACTGCTGTGTCCCACCAGCCCTCACCTTCTGGCCTCCTCTCTCTCCACGGCCCCAAACACCACTGAGGAAGCATCAAAATGCTCTTTAAAATTAAAAAAAAGCAGATATGAGAAAACTGTGGGGGTAAAGCCCTCCCTGCTCCCTTGTCCTGCTCTTCTCCATCCGTTCCTCCCCACTGCTGCTGACAGCCATGGGCTAGATCCAGGGCTGCAGCCAATGGGTCCCATTGGGGTTTTCTGGAAGCCAGGGAGAAGCGGGCCGAGGAGTATTTGGTCACGCACATCCCTTTCCTTAGAGAACCAGGTTGAATAGGTGGTTTCCAGCTTGAACAGCAGCAAAAATGCTATGGAATATATCTCAAATACAGATAAAATTATAAGTCTTGCTTTGAAGAGGTATAACCCCATTTCTCCCCAGCTTCTGAGCACGCTTATCCCCTCAACACAAGGAAGAACGCATCCCTGAAGCCTTCCCTCGCTGAGCAGAGCAGCTTCGCCAGCCCAGGAGGGACCTCGGGGCAGAAAAGAGGTAATTTAGTCATTTCAGGCGCATCGGACAGCACAAGCTGGGAGTCACCTATTCAAGCAGATTTCATGCCCTGCCACTGGACGTATCTCTCTATCAGGGTGGCCGACGGAGGTCTCACAGCAGCACCCGTGATCCACCTCCAGCCCACTCTGCACAGCTGAGCCTACGTCCCACCACGGCAAAGACCCAAGCAGCCCCAGGATGCTCCAAATTTACACCGACGAAACAAAGTCCGGCTGTGTTAGTCAAAAAACCCCAGCACACTGAGGTTATAATCCATGGTTTCACTTCCAGAAAGGGGAAACCTGCCTGTTGCTGGCAGAATTTGCTCACGGTTCATGACATTCTCCTGTAGTTCCCCCCCACCCCCCCCCCCACCCCGAGAAGATTTAATTCTGTTGGACATTTCATCCCAAAGCTTCCCATTTCAGCAAAAAGGAATCAGCCTTGCCCAAATTTACTGGCCATTATTTTTAGCCGGTTCCCTCTGCAGAGCAGTCCTCAACTCTGAACTGAACTCGCTCCTTGCTGCTCACATCAGCGCCCGCGGAGGTGGCTGAACACAGCCGCTATCTCCAATCTGCCGTGAAAGTATTCCTTAAATTTTCAAGCCCCTCTTACCAATTTAATTTTTAAACCATTTATTTTACCTCCACCGACAATAAAAGCAGAAAGGATCAAAGCCAAGCCCTTTTGTGGCTCGGGGTGCCCCTGCCATCAGCGCGCTTTGTTCGCGACGCCCTCAAAGAAACCCTCATTTCGGTCAAGAGCCAATTATAAAAATTGGCTTGGGGGTTTTGCTAAGCTTTCGAGGTGTAAAACTGTCGTCACATCGGTAAAGCTACCAAAGGGCCACGCACAGGCGGTGCGTTCGGCAGAGCCAAACTTTGCCTGAGGAGAAGGAGCACGGCCGGAGGGGATGTCAGGCCAAGAGGAAGGCAGTTTCTCCACTCAAGAATGAGCCCTTCCCTCCTTCGCCCGCCTGCACAGCAGCGTTTTCCCTTCCCTTGCATGGGGTTTGCTCACCCCCAACAGCTCGGTTGATCCCCACGGACGCCTTGGGAGTCTCAGGAGGGTTTGGGGTCCACCTGGCCCCATACTGCCCCCCCAAATCCCAACAGCAGGGCCAGGACTGCAGGCATCGCCCAGACCAAGCCAACATGGGTGCAGCAGTGCTGGGAAGAGTGACCCAAAAAGCCACCCCCTCCCCAGCCCCGCGTGCGGGCACGAGGAGTGGGGTGTCTTCTCAGAGGCGGCCCCACACCAGGACCGAGCACCCCACACCCCAGCAGTGCCTTGCTGCAGGGATGCGGGCACCCCAAATGGTTTGCTGACCTCCTCCTTCTGCAGGAGCACCCACACCCACCCAGAGCCTCCAAACCCACCCCGAGAACCAGCACAGGGCAGTCACCAGCCGTCCCCCGCCAAGCCCCCAGCCACCCCAGGGAGCGCAGGAGCCCCCCGCCCGGGCCCATGCCGGCACATCGGTCCCACTCGACATCACGGAGGTGGGGGGACCCTTCCACGCTAGTCTGGCCGCTCTCTGCCAATTTGCATCACAAAAGCCCCATTCTTGCGAACTTGGGCGACCTCCCGACCTCGCCAGCTCGGGGAGTGAATGGCTTTAGTCTGCCACGACCATCATGTCACTTTGATTAGTGCGTGAATAAACTCTCAATCCCGGGCTGGGGGAGGCAGGGCTGGAGGGAGCGACACTGCCTCACAGCCCTGGCACCCTCTGCCCCGCACGCAGGGATGGCCGCAGGGATCCCACCTCTCAGAGCACCCTCGCCCCTCTGCCAGCCAAACCAGAGCGCGCAACCCACCGCCCTGCCCGGTGTGCAAGGAGCTGGTGGCACCAAATCCCACCTCGGTGCTCGGGGATGACCCCAACCCCGTCCCACCGCTACCACCTCCCCACGGGACCTTCATGGCGAGCAGAGCCACCAAAAAATAAAAGTATAAGGTCCCCCAGGGAAATACTGCCAGTCTCCCTCATTAGTTCAGTGCCCAAAACCGGCAGCAGCACCAAAACCATCGGCAGGGAAGCTCCCTGTGCCAAACTGCTGCAAGCACGGTTTGAGCAGACCAGGCTGGAGTCAGCCCAGGTCCCTTCAGCCCCTGAGTGGGTTCACAAAGGGCTGCAGGAGCCTCCAGAACACCCAGCTCTTCCCAGCTTGCACAGGGAAAGAGCAGTGAGGGCAGCAACCTCTCCCCAGGGCAGGATTTTCTGAGCACTCCGGATCCACGGGAAGCTCAGCCATGAATTTGTGTGAAAACAAGGAGCCCGCGCCGCTTGCCCAAAGGAGGGGTGGGTGCTGTGGGGACAAGAGGGTTGCTCCTCACACCAGGGATGCTCCTGGGTCACTCGGGTCCAGCGGCCACATCCAGCTCAGCAGGAGATGGCCACGCAACCCACCGCCACCCCCAGCTTCACCTAAAAAAATCAAGCATCATCTGGGGGATCAAAAAAGTTTCAGGCAGGCAGAAACTCAGGCTTTGGGGACAAAACCTGAGGGATTCTTGCATTTCAGGAGGCCCCGAAGTACGCTTCAATTTGCAAGCCAACCTGTAGTAGGTAATGAGTCTCAAACATCTGCTTTGGAGGAGAAGCTGAACTCTTGCACACCCCTCCCGCTCGCTACGCGTCCCAACACTCTCTAATAAACCCCGAGTTGTTCAACACCCATCAAAACTGCCAAAATATCACCATTTTAAGTCTAAAAATGCAAAATCTGTAGACAAGGGTTAGGGAGACAGTAAATTAGGCCCTGCACGAAGGGCTCTACATGGGAAGCTAATGACCTTTTGTCTCTCCTGTCTACAGACGGGCCTCATTTACATGTATGCAGTTGGAATAATCTCGCCCATATTTCAAGCATGTGGCTGCATCCCCGCGTCCTCCTCCAGAGAGGTTCCCTCCCGCTGTGCGCGCCATTATAATAGTGCAGCCACTTCAGACTGCCTTTAAAGCCACCTAGACACCAGCCAGGCTTCTCCAGCCCGACAGGAGCCTCTCCCCACAGAGGGGAAAGAGAGGTTTGAGGCCCCATCTGTGACAAAACCGAACAGTCCCCATGTGCCATGGCCGGGGAACACCCCGACAGCAGCCCCCATCTCTCAGCTACAGAGAGCATCCCTGGGTTTTGGGGGAGATGCTCCAGTAACAGCCTCCATCCTCCTCTGAGGACCAAGATCTTAGGTTGATCTTAGATTTACACAGTCCAAGTGTTTTACCAGATCCCTGTGCTGCAAGCTGAAGCCCCAAGATGTCCTTTCTTTGGTGCTTTGAGGAGACTTTTGAAGCAATTCCCAAAGGGCAAGTTAAAAGTGTTGGAAGTGGAAAATCTGGATGCCACCTGAGGTCAATCCCCACCTCTCCCTGCTCGTGTTGCTTCATCTCAAAGCCTGGAGGTCTCAGAGCTGGTTGAACAGCCCAAGGAGGAGCTATGAGCCTGACCGAGGGAAGCTGCTCTTACTGGGACCAGAGCAGCTCTCTGCAACACCCACAAACCCAGCTCCCGCTCGAGGTGTGCGGCAGCAAAGAGGCTGCGCTGGCAGGGGACACCTCGCCCAGAGCCGTCTGGTAGCGCTTGGCTCCACGCTGTCCAGCCTCACCCATCCGCCCCGCAGAGATCCCAAAAGCGGGAATACCCCAGCTCCGAGCAATCTGGATTGCAGGAGCGATTCCGCCCCACAGAGATCCCAAAAGCCAGAATACCCCAGCTCCAAGCAATCTGGATTGCAAGAGCGATGCAACCCACGCAACGCTGGCTGCATCCTCCATTCCAGGACCCCAAAACACTGAGCACCACCTTTCTCCCCAGCCCTTTCCAAGGCTTCCATCATTAAAAAAAACCCCAATTCTCTCTCATTTATGCCATGGTCCCCAAGACCCAGCCTTGGCCCCTCTCCCAGCGCCAGGATCGGGCTCGTCGGGGAGCAGAGCAGCTCTGCTAACAATAACCCCTCGCGTTCGGCGCTGGGAAGGCAACGCCGCGGCAAACCCAAGACTTCAGACAGGCAGGGCTGTCAACCCGGCCGCGATCTCTCAAAAGATTGATTAAGGACAAAAAGAAAAAAAAAAACAAACAAAAGAGAAAAGGGAACTTATGGCCATGAGCTGAGAGGCGGGGAAAGAGGGGAGGGGAAACGAGCCCGGCCAAGTTAAAATTCCGACGGAGAAGTTGCAGCTGAACTATAGAGTCTAGACAACCATTCACAGCCCCGGCCCCGATTGTTATATAGCCTCTATTGTCTTAATTAACCATTTTAGCTGAAATGGGAGCAGACAAATCTTTTCTTCTCCGTTCCACCCCTCCTCTGCTGCACGCTCACGCAGACAAACACACCACCGAGTCAAGTGCTTTGATTTAAAAAAAAAAAAAAAAACACCACCCCCCAACCCCTCGACATATACATACCCCCCCCACCTTCTTTCGGGGGAGATCTTTGCAAGGTTCCTTGAGAAAATCGCTCGCCAAAGGAGGGAGGGGAGAGGGGCTCGTTGGAGGTGGGGGGGGAAAAAAGAAATGCAAATCCTGACGCAACGTGAATGGGAACAAATGGGTCGATTCTTTTAATCTCCTAATGTGCTTAATAAAGCATTATTGCAATGCAAATTTTATTTTAATGCTGTACATATTTTATTTGACATGCCGGTAATTTTAGTTGGCTGAACAATCCGCCACTTTGTTTTACCGAGTTATTTCTGTTTTGGAAGGGGGGGGGGGGTATTTTTGAGGGTATCATGGGACTCTTGCCAGCCGATACCCCCTGGGAATCACTGCAGCACACTCTTCAGAGGCTTAAGCTTAAAAAAATAAATAAATAAAGGCAGCAGCCAAATTCTCCTCTCATGACCCCAGTAGAAATGCAGGAGCAATTCAGGAGCACTTTTCACTCCCCCTCTCTGAACCCTCCACAAGCCCCACAGCCTCTTGCCACCCCTCCCACCGGCTGCCTTCCTGCCTGCTACATCCCATTTACACCGATTTAAGGGGGTTTTACTGGGAAAAACCTCAACCAGCAAAGCAGGCAGTCACCCTCCCTGAGGACGCCTGCTCAAGGCTCTGCCCTGGGTGCAAGGGGACCTCAGTCAAGAGTCCTGGGACTCTCCAGCCCAAACCAGGCAGGGCGTTTCATCCCCCCCCATCCAGCCTTCTCTAGGGTGGGATTGGGATTTGCCCGCTCAGAACAGTGCCTGCCCCTTCAGAAGGTGTTTGCACGAAAATGTCCCAGTCCCTGGCTCGGGGTCTGGACACTGTTAACGCTGGCCCTTCCTCACTGTAAGCTGAAGTCGGGCATCTGGGGTGCACGAAGAGAAGTGTGGCCAGCAGGTCAAGGGAGGTTCTCCTCCCCCTCTGCTCTGCCCTTGGGAGGCCCCATCTGCAGTGCTGGGTCCAGTGCTGGGCTCCCCAGTTCAAGAAAGATGAGGAGCTACTGGAGAGAGTCCAGCGCAGGGCTGGGAGGATGAGGAGGGGACTGGAGCATCTCTCCTGCGAGGAGAGGCTGAGGGAGCTGGGCTTGTTCAGCCTGGAGAAGAGAAGGCTGCGAGGGGACCTTAGAAATGCCAATCAATATCTGCAGGGGGGTCAGGAGGATGGGGCCAGACTCTTTGCAGTGGTGCCCAGCAACAGGACAAGGGGCAACGGGCACAAACTGAGGCAGAGGAAGCTCCAGCTGAAGCCGAGGAAGAACTTCTTCCCTCTGAGGTGATGGAGCCCTGGCCCAGGCTGCCCAGAGGGTTGGGGAGTCTCCTTCTCTGGAGATATTCCAACCCCCCTGGCCGCGGTGCTGTGCAGACTGCTCTGGGTGACCCTGCTTGGGCAGGGGGTTGGGCTGGGTGACCCACAGAGGTCCTTTCCAGCCCCCCCATGCTGGGATGCTGGGATCTCTGCAGAGACACCACAGAGCAGCACCAGCTTCCCCTAAAGAAATCAGGGCTTTACAAAGATTTGGAGAACCAGCCTTGCCCTGGAGGGGGGAAATCTGCCTCATTTTATGCCAGTGTGTCAAGGCACAAACCTGATTGCAAAAGAAAGAAATTAGTGACAATTATAATCATCATGCCAGGCTGCAGCTCCCTAATAGAAAACTGTCACTTTGGCAGGATAAATGCAGCTCAAAGAGCTCCATAAAACAAACACGGATGTGTGCAAATGTGCAAGTTTGTGAGCGCTCCCGAATCCGCTCGGAAATGGCTTTTTTTCAGCGCAGAGCTGAGCCTCAAGCTGCTCCCTGCATGTAGTGAACCCAGGGACTGCTCTGCTCCTCCGTGGAAACCCCGAGAGAAGGCTGAGGAGCATGGCACCCCCACACCAAGTACTTTAGGAGACAAGAGGTGCAGGTGGAGAAGCACAGAGAAGGGATGCGAAAGGCTTCACTGAACACACTTGTGGGGTCCTGGAGCTGGAGACCCCCACAACAGAGTCTCAACCCCTTCCCATTTCACTGGACTCCTCCTGCCGCAGCGGTTCAGCAGGGCAGGGGGTAGGAGCTCCACTCTGACAACGGGCATGGGCTCCTCTGGTGGGGTGGAGAGAAGGGAGCCACATCTTTTGGAAAGACCTGGAGTGCAAAGGGAGCGTGCCTCACCACAAGCCTGGGAATCCAGACCCCAAATCTCCATGGCAGCAGATTCAGGAGCAGCCAGGGAGCTCTCCCCATCCTCCACTCTGCTCTACAACCGGGCAAGCCTCTGCTGCAGGAGGTGTGGGAACCAGAGGCATGGAGGCTGTCAATGATCTTCCCTTCACCTCTGGGGAAGATCCATCCCTCCCCAGTTAAACACAGCAGATCAGAGATGGGGTCAGGAAACCTTCAGCTTCAGGAATGACTGCAGGAAGGATTAAGGGGATTAACATGGTCCAGGAGCTCCTGGTAAGCGGTTTGCCACAGCCAAGAAAGCCGGTGTGCAGGGCAAGGAGGGCCAAGGAGGGACCCTTGCCTTCACTGAGGAAGCAGGGAGCTTGCAAGTCAGAAGAGGTCCAAGATATGTCTTGGCCTTTAATGGTCCTCCCTCAGGACGTGCCAGCTCTGCAAACCCTCTGAGCCATCACGAGCAGCCTCCCAGGACACAGGGAGCAGCATTTCTGGGGAGAAAACCCCAGTTCTGCCTGCCCACATTCACAGCCAGGTCTGCTAATTCCCAGACTCCCATCTCACTTCCTTCCTACAAGGTACGCACCGGAACAAGGACCACACCGACTTCACGCCTCGAGCCCTGCTGGGGACACCTGAGAGGCAGGAGACCCATCATGCCATCTTGGCCACCAGTCACCCCATGTGAGGCGTCCCATTCTCTAGCCACTTGCAGCCAGCAAGTCCAGCAGTCCTTCCCACCTACATCACCTTCACTAGGGCACTCCAACCACTGCAAGAACAACTCCATGAAGGTCTCCCAGAACAGCAGACCCTACAAAGATGAGCAGGGTCACCAACACCCTCAGTAAAACCTTCAACATCATCCTCAACAAGAAAACAGCCAGATCCTTAAGCACATATGAAAAACAGAGACCAACCTGAGAGCTGAGGTGCAGGAGGACCAGCGCTGGCATGGATACATGTCACAACACACAGCAAGGGCAGAAGTTGAGATGAAGACAGAGGGGAAACCAGAGCCCCTCCATGCCCTCCTTTAAATAGAGCAACAGCCCCAGGAACCCAGGCTGGCCGCTGCCCTGATTGCTCACAGGTGGTGGGTGTCACCTCCATGGGTGGGGCCACAGCTTGTTTCCACCACCCAGCTGCTAGCACTCTGCTTGATGCCTGCATGACTGGGGTGCAGGAGGGACTTCGAGCAGGTAGATCTCGGCTGGGGGGAGCTCGGTGCATGATCTGACCATCACATGCATGCTCCATCCATCATGTGCGTACTCCACCCATCACATGTGTGCTCCAACCGTCACATGCATGCTCCAACCATCACATGCATGCTCCAACCATCACCCACATGCTCCATCCATCACACACATGCTCCACCCATCACATGCGTTCTCCATTAGTCACAACCACGCTCCAGCCATCACGTGCACTGTCTGTCCAGGCAGGCCTGGCTTAGGGAGGGCACAGACAAGACCCGCGCCCCGGAAAGGGGCTGGAGAGGTCCAGAGGATGGCAAGGGTGGTGTTGCCTCTGCACTGGAGTACTCATCTCCGTTCAAGCCTCCAGGCGCGCTCTTCATGTTACCTCTCTAATAATAATATTTCATCTGCCTTATCTGATTAGGTTAGGCTCATTTGATTTTTTCAAAACACCTTTAATCACCTTGCAAATTCTCCGTCATTATAAACAGAGCCACCACAAACATTTTCAGCAATCCAGGTTTTATTTTCAGCAATCCTTTTTTTTTTTAAACGCAAGAAAGGCAGCTGCAAAAAAAAAAAAAAATTTAAAAATATTAACAAGACAGAGGCTGAGAAAACATTAACAAGGCCCTGTGCTTTCTGCTAAAGTGCCTTCATTTCATTATCATTAAATTTGCCTAGTAATTAGATTTCAGTGCATGAATATTTTAAAAAAATGTAACAGACAGGCTGTCAAAAAAAAAGCACGACAACATCAATTCGATAATTTTTTAGACAGAGACATTCATAAGCAATTAGCACAGATTTCCCGGGTTTGGAGACTTTTTTTTCTTCCTTTTCTTCTTTCTTTTATTTTTTCCTTCCAGCCTTGCGTTCTTCACCTGATATCAAAAGAAAAGGAAAATCACTGTAAATATCAGCCCATCCCTTTCTGCTATTTTCTCCCTGGTTTGCCAACACGATCCTGGAGCCGTTTTTCCCCCTCGCCGGCGGTGCGGAGCCCTCGCTTAGCATGCTCCGGCGCTCCTCTCCCCCGCCTCCCACCCCAGCCTCGCTCAACGCAGGCAGGCGCGAGGTTGGGTCATCCATCAGACCTCCCCACTCCTGCAGGACCAGATTAAATTAAGGTTGCACGAAGCTTCTGTCTTGATCTTCAGGCATTTCTGCTGAAAACAGTGATTTTGATCACTATTTGCATAATTGTACGGTTACGTATGCGCTAGGTCCCTAATTATACGATCTGTGTTCGACACCGCTCCCGAGGAGGGGAGGCTTGCGGGGGGCAGACTAAACTGGCCGCTCAGCATTTCTCCCCCTCCCCCCTGGGCCTGATCCTGGCTCCAGGTGAGCTTGGCCATGGCCCCCTTCCCACAGCCCCTCTCTGTGCGAGCCGGTGACCACCAAACCGCGGTGGGGACAGCCCCTTGCTTGCCCTCCCCACACTATTTGTGTGTGAGACACACCGAGAGCGATGCCAGCCCCCCCAGAAATGAAAGGTTGTGGATTTGATGCCAGTCCCTGCTCTACAACTGCCAAAATGACGCCCTGCAGAGCCATCACCCTCCGATTTTCACCTGAAGGGATGCAGCCAACATGCAGCACCGCGAGCCTCTGCCATGCCCGTGCTGCGCATTGCCAACAGGACAAAAGGTGGATGGAAAACAAGACAGTCCCAGATTTCCCCCTTTTTCCCTCCTCAGCGGTCCCAGGAGAACCTCATGTGCCAGGAAGAAATCCAGCCCGGGGGTGGTTTGCTGGGATGATTGAAGATCTGAGCTTCTTCGGAGGTGGGGTAGCATGGGGTGGGTTCAGTCCGTGCCTGGAACCAGCGCAGACCCCAGACGGCATTTCCCACCCGACCGATACGATGCCACCGACCCCATGGAGATGCCCAGGGGGGAGCTGGTTGCTCAAGATCGGGTTCTTGCGCTTGCGGGGGAACAAGATCCTGCTCCCTCCTGAACTCTTCATTTGGCAAAAAGCAACATCTGGGGGGATTTTGTTCCAGCTAGAGCTTCCAAAGTTCCTGGGTTTAGCCCTAAGTCAAGACCAAGCACTTGAAATACCCTAGAAAGGAGGCCTCTTTCCTCTGCACATCCCGAGTCCTGAAGAAATCAAGTCCTTGTTTGAATGGAGCCCTCTAAACGCCGAAAGCCCAGCCAGATGCCAGCGCGAGGTCTGCGCTCTCTGGCAAGAGCGACATTTTGCAGTGAGCCCCGCTTGGGACAGCTCAAGGCTCCTGCCGACACGTAGCCAAAATGACATTTGCAGGTCTTAAAGAGCATGCACCAGAGCTGAGAAGCGTGCTGGGAAGAGAAAATAACCAAAAAAACCCACCCCAAACCCCAATTATTTGACCTAAACATACTCGGAGGTTCAAAATCTGTGTCTACGTTGTTTTTTATCATCGCTATCACCATGCTCATCACCTCGGGCAAATTAAGAATACACAAAACAGCCACACACAAAGAAAATCCTAGACCTCAACTCGGGTCATGCCTCCCTAAAATCTGCTTTGCAAGGTTTTATCGGCAAGAGCGGGGAGTGGAAGCAGTTGGTACAAGCAGCTGAGAGACCAAATCAAAAGCATGTGAGCAGATTAAAGAATCAATCTCTCCGTTTGATGCAGAGGAAATCCCGCTAATTATAAAGAAGGGGGCTTATTTCCTGGAGTCACTCTGTTTGAAGTCATCAAAACTAGTAATACTTAATTACTCTACTTTATGGAATATAGAACATCGAGCCCCTTCTCCCGCTCGCCGGCCCTCTGATGCCATCGCTGGCGCGGGGGTTTCCAGGGGGTTACGGCGATGTTCCTCCTGCACCTATGCACTTATTTATTCAAATGAAGCCCTTAACAGCCCTCGCCTCAGCCTGCGGGGAAGCATTTAAACGTGCTTTAAAAGGAGGTTATAATGCAAAAAAAAAGAAAAAAATCCAGAGTGATTTAGCCATGCAAGCTACCTGGCTATTATTGCAAGCGTGTGCACGTTGTGTGCACGCCGTGCCAGCAACCACCTTCAAAATCAGCTATTTCGAATTACACCAAAGTGAAGGTATTTGCCTCATCCTCTTCGTTGGAAAGGGAGGGGGACTGGCGTGGTGGTACCAAAACACGGCCTCCACAAGCTCCCAAGCAGCCCCTCGGAGCTCGCCGAGCAATCTGCGAATGCCCAAGGAAGAGAAGAGCGAGCTGCCAGCTTTTGAATTATGGACTCATCTAGATTCCATCCAGAGACAGGCAAAAAACAATACATTCAGGTATTCTGAGGAAGAGAAAGAGCGACAGGTAAGCACAGGATCTTCTCAGAACTGGTCTAAAGATCTTTAATATCAAGGACTGTCTGATTTGCCTCGTCTCTCCAGGCAGCTGCAGGGCAAACCTGGTCGGGACGTGCTTTGCTCAAGGGCCGACATCTGCCAGTCTCGTGAAACACCACTCTAAATCTCCAGTTTCTGGAGCCAGGTGATTAATGTGGAGGGGAATTATAGCTTTCCTTCAAAAAAAAAATAGCAATAATCATATTTTTACAGGTTGAGAGAAACCTTGAAAAATGTGACCCACGAGATTCAGGCAGGGAAAGGCAAGCAGGTTCATTTTTCTGAAGCCTCGCCATTCTCGATGCAGTCCCAAGGGGAGCTGAGCGCTCCCCAGGGCATCCCTGGCACAGAAGCTGCTCCCAGCACCCGAGTCCTCAGGCAAAGCCATCCCTGGCAAGGGAGCTAAGCCCATCGGATCAAAACACTCACCCATGATGAGCTCAGGGTCTCTATGCCCATCACCCTTCTAAAGGCAACCTCCAGGGAGCAGCTTTCATGAGGAGCTGCCCATTTCCATGGCTGGGGGGCACCAGGACAACCCAGGTTTGGGTTTGACTTGCTTAACCCTGGCTCGTTAGAAGACTTTTCCCAAATCGCTCTCCTTTGCCAACTAAGCAAAGATTTTGGAGGGGAGAGGCAGGAGCACACCTCGTCCTTCATCACCACCCACCCACCCACACCTAGGTGGGTCTGCGGGTGCTACACAGACAATACTACTACTGGTAGCAACAATAAACTTTGCTGCTCCGTCCTGGAGTTCCTCCCCAGTCACTGAGTCCAGCTGGGGGAGCGCATGGGAGGGGTGGAGCTACGCGCTTGAAATTCTGCACATACCACCCCTCCTCGGGAGCATCCCAGGAATGCTGCTGTGGGGTCACGAGGCTTCACAGCTGGGAACTGGGGGGGGAAAAGGCTTTGTGGGGTTTTTTTTTCCCCCAAGAGGGAAAGGGAAGAAATCCGCTAAGCCCAGGTTTGACCTGACTGAGAAGTGCAACTGGCCTGAAAAATGCCGTTTAAGACGTCCGAGCTTTGTGATAACACCAAGCCAGGGCACATCTCTAACAACCCCTCTACCTGCACAAGGACCTCTGTGATTCTGCTGTCGGTGGGAGAACGGGCGAGCGCCGCGCTCAGCAGCATCCACACCACGAGGGCTGGCATCTCACCGCTCCCCACGCTCTCGGCTCACGCCCTTCCTCAGTCCTTTTTTGCAGAGAAGGTCCCAGGGACCCCCCCAGCGCTGCTGGGCTCTGCAGGAGGATGGGCGTGCACATCTCACCGGAGGGTGAGAGCTCAGTTTCCAGCCCAGTGACCCCTCTGCCCTGTGCTCCCAGTACTGCATGGACCCACCGAGATCTTTCTCTGCTTGGGGTTCTGCTTTGGAGAGCGAGCAACCTCCTGGGGAGGCTCAGCTCGGAGCTCTCTTCGGCACTTCTTGCATAAAGTGAATAAAAAATCATATTTCCCTGCGCAATTTAGGGATTACCCCAGCGTTTAGCCACTTGCAGGTGATGGGAACGGTTCAAGCCGGACCCGAAATAAAACTCTCACATCTCAGTCCCTCTGGAATGGAGAAAAACCACAGGTGAGCCTAGCACTGGTAATTTTTTGCCTGGCCTCTGCAGCTCTAAGGTATCGAAAGAGCTGGCTCTGCTGCGAGGTGAGCAGCCCCATCTTTGCTGACTGGTAAAGGAGCAGCGAGAGAGGAATTGGATTTTATCCAAAGAGGCTTTCTAGGGCCGGAGACTTTCTTCCCTGCAATCTGTCGCGGCCACAGGCAGCAGCGAGGAGCAGACCCGGCTCCGAGCTCCAGGGCTTCGTCTCCAGCAGGAGAGCGATGACCCGCTGCGGGTGGGAAGGAGCCCGGGCTGCATCCCCGCTGCCCGCGGGACGGGCTCTGGGCAGACAGACGGACTGAGACCCCTCCTCGGTTCTGGCCCTGTGCTGCGTCAGAGCTCCGAGCAGGGCTCCCGACAGCGGAGCACAAACCAAAGCTTTGGGCGCTGCTTCTTCGCACGCTGCCCTGAGGCCACAGGCGACGGACGCCTTCCCCGTGCAACCTCAGCAAGGGACGTGGGCTCAAGCAGCGGCGATTTCTGCGCCTGAAAATTCACCACATCCGCAAGACCTTAAACCTTTCCGTAAGTTAAGCACAAGGGATTAAACCCTCTGCTCGGAGGGGTGCAGGAAGGGGGTCCCGCTCCCCTTTGGCTCTCCCGGGGGGAAGGGGCGAGCGGGACCCCGCCGTCGCGCGAGGACCTCGCCACAGCCCGGCCGAGGTCTGTTTGTCACTTTTCCTTCATTATTTGCAGTTTGTACACAGGCGTCATTAGGGATTCATTCGGTTTCCCTAGCAGCAGGCATTAGTCTGGCTTCCCTTTCCCCCTGCTCTCGCCAGCGCCCTTTATTTTTAGTGTCTTATTTACAGTTTGACAGAGTAACTGTAACCCTTGCAAGCTACTCCAGCGGCTTTAATCGGGGGAATAATGGGTCCTGTCTGGCGATGAATAGAATTTAGGGGACAGATTGTTCCACACTCGCCCGGTGGGGTAATTTATTTCTGTGCGCACTTGTCAGGAGGAGAAAGGGACGGGGGATCTGTATGCACCGAGGACACTGCCGGCGCTGAAAGGGAAGGGAGAATGGAGCCAAACGCCCCAGATCCCACTGCCCTCCCCTCCGGCAGCTGAATGCCTCCGGTGGCCGTGAACTTGGAGGGGCCGAAAGCCCCATTCCCAGGCCCTCGGCACGTCAGCGGGGCCGCCGAGCGGCTGGGCTGCCGGCAGCGGGGCTCGGGGCTCCAGATGGGTCCGGCCACGGCGGGCAGCCCTCCCCGGCACTGCCCCGCATAGCCGCGGCGCGGGGAGCACGTCCCATAGCAACGGTACAGTAGCAGGAGCACAGCGGGGGTCTGGGAAGAGAGGCAAAGCCCTCGGAAAAATACAGGATGGGTCCAGACAATGGCCCTCTCTCATATCATAAATTACACGGCAGCGACAAAGGGGGACGGGTCCTGCCTTCCTCCCCACTCCCACCGCCTGTGTTCTCGCTGGGTGCCGGTGGGCATCTTTGGCCATGTGGACAGTGGCAGCAAGAGGGGTTTCCAAAGGAGGGAGATGGTGGTGTTGCACCTCCCAGCCCGTGACACCTCCTTCACCCTTTCCCTGTCCCCCAAAGTGCATCTCCTGCTCTCCGCAGCATCCCTGCTCTCTGCCCCTAAATGCTGCTTGAGCATCCGCTGCCTGGGTACCGGAGTCATCCATCACACTGTCACCGTGGTCCCTCAGCCAATGCTAACGGTGCCCAGGATTGGAGAGAAACAGCACCTGGTCCAGAGATGGGATGCTTTCTCCTTCTGCTCTTCAGAGAAAAGGCCCTTTCGCTCCTTGTTCCTCTCCGTGGCTCAAGGCAGGGAGCATTTTGCATCTAGAGCCCGTGGTGGCAACGTCTCAGCTCAGCTTCTCCCACAGGCTTTTGCCCGATGATGGCTGGGGACGGACTGGGCTCCTTCGTGGCCGTCCCTGGGTTCCCATGCAAAACAGGACAGCAGGATCCACCAAGAACTAAGGCCACCTCAGCCAGGCAATGGCCCGCCTTAGCAGAAAGGATTCACCCCGTAGAGACCCCGAGAAGAGGCGAGATGGACGTGCAGGGGGTCCCTTTGCACCCACAACAACCGGGAAGCATCAGGCTAAAAGAGAAGGGGGGCTCAGGCTGAACCCACCTGGACCTAGACATGGAGGTGCTGGAGCTCCAGCAGAATTTGTTGCTGATGTCCCTCAAACCTCTCCCCGCTTGGCCTGGCTCCCACCTATGCTGGGCAACTTTCCTTTCCAAAAAATCCTTAATGTTATCGTAGAATGACACTTTCTGCCTAAGTGAAGACCCTATTTAGGTTGCCAGTGTGGTATGAAGACATCCCTGGTCTGGCGACACGCCTTTTGCACCCGTGTACCCGTTATGGCTGCACGAGGGTTTGCCTTCACCGCTCTGTGGGCAGAGTCAGGAACGACACCACCACGGCCGCAGACTCCGATCCCCGTTAGCAGCAGCCTTGCACAGAGCATCTTTCTGTTCCTGGGTTTTTACCAGTTTACGGATGTACTGGGAGAGATGCTTAGAGCTGGGTGAGCTGCAGGAGTCTGAGCGCGGGCAGATGGTCCAAGCAAGCCCCCAGCCCCACCTTACCCACCCCAGGTTCCTCTCCCGCAGGGGAGGATGCTGCAAGGACCACGGCTCCTGGCTATGTTGGCTCTCAAACCATGCAAGCGGTGAGCTAGCGGGCGGCATGGGAGGACTCAACCAGAGAGAAAGCACCAAGATGTCATCTCCAGGCCACGGTGCAGAGAAGTACAAAGTCTTCTCTGGATCTCCACTGGCCGGAGGACAGCTCTTGCAATGCTCCTGGCATTTCTCCGCCGCTGCCCCAGGACCGCAGGAGATGTGCTGGCTGCTTTGGGAGCAGAGGTGCGACCGATGGAGCCTGGTCCCATGGCCGGTGAGAGCGAGCGGGAGCAGAGCTGCGCAAGGAGGTCTGGCGAGGTGGGGACAACGTCGGGGTGCAGGGACAGGACCTCGCCCCAGGGGCCCTCCACCAGCTCCCAGCTGAGGACCACACTCAGACCTAGAGCCCATTTCAGGGAAGATCTTCCCCTTGGCAGAGGGATCAAGACCGCTCCTTGCTCGGCTGAACTCCAGCCAAGGCAAGAATCCTCGCGTACACTTCAAAAATGCCAGAAAAAGGTCTTTACACCAAAAACCGGTGGAGCTTTCGCTGCCCCGTGCCTTGGGCAAGTATTCTGGTGGGTGAGGGCAGCCCGGCTCACAGGGGTCAAGGGCAGCCCCTCCATCCCGCCTCGAGAGCAGCGCGGTGACGATCGGCAGCGAGACCTGCAGCACGATCGCGTCGGGCCTGGAGGGGGGAACCCCCTCGTCCGGGTACAATGACTGTCTATTCTGCTGATCACAAGCCTAATCCTCTTTGGTTTTTAATTGGCATTTGGGCTAAGCTGATTTAAACCTCTTCACCTTGTTGGGTACCCCCCTCCCCACTTCTTTCTTTTCTTTTTTTTTTTTTTTTTTTTTGACCAAATAACAACGCTGCCATCACCAAGTCCCCAGCACAATGACAGCTTTGTGCGAGGGCGAGAGGAGAGGAAAGGGGAAGGGAGGGGGAGCAGGGGAAATGTGCTGAACCCACTCGGAAACAATGCCGAGTTTGTGATTCAGACTTGACCACTGGCAAAGCACCCGCTTCAGCTGCGCCTTCTTAATAAACGCACTGTCCCTTCCCAGCCCCTCGCCCCCTGCCCATCACCTCCGCCTCAGGCCAGCTGCCCCCTGCCGCGGGCTCTACCTGCGGTCCCCGTCTCCCAACGGACGTGGCATCCCCCCACCCTGCCCCGCCGCGGCGTTACCCACCTCCCACCCCGGTCTCACCGGCGAGGCTCTGGCGTCGCGCCCACGGGATGATGCGCAGCGGCGGGATGGGGATGTCCCGGTGTCCTGGCTGCCCCCTCTGTCCCCAAACCGGTGCCGGTGTCCCCATGGCGAAGCCCTGCGCTGGATGCTGGTGCAAATGGTGATCTAGATGCTGCTCTGGGCCAGGCTGGCAGGTGGAGGAAGAGGAGGAGGATGCACGCGGGATCAGCCGTGGCGAAGGGCTTCTGCTGAGGGTCCTGCAAGACAGGTCCTGCTGGCAGCTCCCACGCAGCTGGGGTCTCATGGCTTTTGGAGGCTGGTGGGTTTTTTTTCTCCCATATAGCCTCACTCCTGGGATCAGGACACAACCTGAGTTAAAACCAAAAGCAACATAGACACCTTTATTACCCTTTTTCCACTTAAAAGACAAAAAAAAGCCCCACAAATAACCCCAAAGGAGCCCTTTGTTCCTGCAGGTGGGACAGACACCTCTCACGGGATCTGAGGATTACAAGTTAACAAACCAGCGATAACAGAAGTGAAATGCAGAAAAAACCCCACGGTTGTTCCAGTCTTTGGACGAAGCGGACGGTGAGCAAGGTGCTGGCAGCCATGGAGTTTGTGGCCCCCTCTTCTTCCTCGAAGATGTGGGTGACTGTGGTCTCGCACCACACCCCAAGCGCTTGCTGTAGGGGCACCCAACCCATCCCGGCGGCGTGCCAGTGCTGGAGACTGCCCAGTGTAAGAGCTCTTGGAAAGCTTTTTTTTAAAAAAAATAAATAAATCCACTTACCGGGAATTCCCTGTGAACTTTCACCAGGGCCAGAGCCCCATGATTCGCCAGCCAGAAAATGAGCAGAGCGTCACGTCGGGTGAACCCACGCTCCTCCCTAGCAGGGAGAGAAAGGAAAGAGGATGGGAACATGTTCAACGTCAGCCCTGTCCTTCCCTGGCTGGGTGACACCAGAACGGGGAGAACACAGCCACGTTTCCGGCAGAAAAGGGGAAGGAGGAAGGGAAAAGTCAATTGGAAAACTCTCCACATCCTTGCAACTGTGCCGGTTTCCAAAACTGAGCTCTGCAGAGGTGCCCCAGGGATTCTTCAGCCCCGGAGGGAGGGAGAAGAACCAGAAGTCTTCTCCGATGGGATTTGAAATAAGGAAAAGCTCTCCTTGCTCCGTCACCATTCCTTGTCCCTGCTGAGCATGGTGCCAGCCAGCGTCCCGCTGTGCTCGCGGCAGCAATCCTGCCAACCCCGAGCATTCACGAATTACGAGGCAGGAGCAAAAACTATAAAATCTAAGTCAAAAAAACACCCTTTTTATTTTTTAATTTGCCTTCTGGGGAGTTGTGTTCTCCAGGCTCTGCTCCCAGCCCAAGGCAGAGGCTGCTCCACCACGGCACTCGAAATCCAAACCAAACCCAGCAGAACCCTGCGACCAGGCGGGATTTACTCGGAAAGCCGGGATACCCCGAGCACTTTGCCGTGGCCGAGCCGGGAGGGACCCTCGAGGGAAGAAGCTTGGATCAAATGCCGAGTGAGGAGCCGGACGTGCTGCATCCCTGCGAGCTCGGCCCCAGCGCTCTGCGGGGCTTTCCCCTTGCTGACGCGGTAGGAAGCAAGCGGGAGAGCTCCGGCGCCGGCAGCATCCCTGCCTAAAAATAATGAGACCGAGCAGCCGTGACCCTCGTGCCACCAGCCGCTGCTCCGTATTGCTTTGGAGCATCCTTGCAGAGCTATTTTTTCTTTTACTGTTATATTAATATTCACTTTATTTATTTTTTCATCTGTGTAAACTCTGCTTTCATCCATGACTACTCACAGGCTGCACACCGATTTAAACAGCCAGTGCAGAATTTACTTGGCTTGTTGAACAGAGGAAGGCACTTGGGCCAGAGAAAGAGCCTTTTCCGCTGCCCATTAGTCCCATAAATCATTGATCACTCTACAGAAATCAGAGAGACCATCCGACTCGGTGGAAATCAGGCGACGGAGAGCGAGCCAGTGGCACTGGTGGGAGCAGAGCGGGGATGCCCAGACCCATCCTCTCCCTCCAGCTGCACTTCTCACCCGTTAACGTGCCCCATCCCCGGGTAGGAACCAGAAATAAGAAAGAAAAACCCCACAAATCGCGTAGCTCAGTCCGAAGGTTGTAAAGAAAAGCAGTGAGAAATGGAGTAAGTCGGCGCAGCTTAGCCAAATAGCTCAGAGCCTTAGTGCATTTTTGCGAGCTTTAGGGAAGCATTTCCCATTCCCGGTCTGGCAGCGGAGGGGAGCGCGCGGCCGCACGCCCTGCGCAGCTCGGGCTGGGTCCGCTGGACCCCGCTCTGCTTTGGGTTCGAAGCATCGCCATCGCCGTGGGGAGCAGCCGAGGCGACCAAAAGAGACACGATGGTGACGGTCACCGCGTCCCCCGTCCCTTCCCACCGTACAGACCCCACCGGGGACCAGGACCGAACCGAGTCCCTGCGGGAATGACCCCAGCCATGCACGTCTGCGGCTCCAGCATCGGCCCACCGGGAAGAAAACATGATTAATTTTCTTCTAAGGATCAATTTCTGGGTATTTTGAATCCGCTTTCAAAATTCCCGTCGCACCGGGGTTAAACTCACTCGGTGTATTCAGGCTTTCACGTTTCCAGGTTTCATGGCAACAGAGGGATGGGGAGAAATGACGAAGAGCAACAAACCCAGCCTCGTGTAGCACCAGGGTTTGCACCTCAGCCACCAGCCACTTGCAACGGAATCTGCAGAGAAAAACACCCCAAAATATCTCAAGCGCTGTAGCAAAATTCATCAGTTCGCACCCCACCAGGCTTCCTGATGTATAAAGTGATTTTTTCCCCTCACCTTAGTACAATAATTTCGTACCCACAAAGCACCTGGACCAGGTGAAGCCGCTCATGCCCTTACCCACCACGCGCAAGGAGAGGATGAATTTTCTCCTGTTTTGCTTTGGTTTTTTTTTCCCCCCTCCTAAACAGCCACAAAACGGTCTCAGCAACAGAAGAACACATCCGTTCAATTTTTCTAGCCCAAAAAAGAGTGGGGAAAAAAATAATTAAACAGCTGTTTCCCTAATGCTATTGCAATACACAAAGAATTAAATGTCATCCAACGCAACTAGGAAAAAGATTCCGCAGCCGAGCCTCAAAACCCACAATATCCCCGTGTGGCACGGAGGTCATCTTAAACGATAATTAACAACAACAAAAAAAATCTGGTAAGAAAGACCGTACGCTTGCCTTTGGTGCCATCCCCGCTGCGAAAACTGAAGCAGAAACAAAAGGAGGTTGATTTTTGGGGGTGGGCTGGTGCTCGGCGCGTGGCCGGGGGGGGTTTCGTGGCCACGACGCCCCGTGCCAAGACCATCGCCGGCGGGAAAAGGAAAATCCCGACGGCCGAGGCTGGGACGAGCACCCCACGGAGCTGCCAGCCCCGCAGCGAGGACGCGGTCCCCGGGACACTGCGGGCAGAACCCATCCCCGTCCCCATCCCCGGGATGCAGCCGACCGCATGGCCAGGACCAGGGGGGAAGGAGAATCGGCCATTTTACACCTCGGCTGCCTAAAATGGTGGCTCCCACCTTTTTTTTTTTTCCTTTTTTTTTTTTTTCCTTCTCCACTTTCTGCTACTGTTTCAGCACGCATGCACCCGCGGGGAGGGGAGGGAGAGGGGCCGTGGCCCCCCGCGCGTGAGGGCGCCGGGAACGGGAGCCAAGATGGAATTAGCGGGAGAAATGAACGGCGGGGAAGGGGGGGAGAGGGAAGGGATGCGCTTCGCCTCAACACGGCCCATCCACCGTTGGCTTTTGTGCGTCCTGCGGAAGGGAGAGGCGGGAAGGCATCGGGGGGGGGGAAAAATGGGGGGAAAGAAGGGGGGGAGGGGGGGAAAAGAGCGTTTGGATGAGGATGGCGAGGGGCAGGGATGCGCGTGGGGTGCGGGGGGAAAAAAATCTTCCCTTCTTTCTTCGCCGACCCCCCTTCGCCCTCCCCGCAATCCCGCTTTGACTTTTCCCACAGAAGTAGCCAACCTCCAAGAATGCAAATGACATTCATTATGCAAATGCATGCAAATCAGGTTTAACTATCGGAAGAAGGGCTCGGAATTTCTAATGGGTTAACTCTTTCGCGCGCGACCAGGAGAACGAGAGCCTCGTGTCTTCCTCGGGGCTTTGTGTTTCCCCGGCCGTCCCCGGGCATCCAGACCCACACCCCTCGGTGGGCACCCCATGGTCCCCAGGGAGGGCATCGGGTGGAACAAAGCAGCAGGGGAAAATAAAAAACACAACAACAACATAAAAAAACCCACCCCATTGGCGTGGGAGTGGCTGCCCCTTCGTTAAAAAGGAGGCGAGACAAAGCAGGCTTATATACGGAATTGGGGGGGGGGGGAAAGAAAACAAAAACAACAAAAAAGGGAAAACTAAAAAATGAGAAGAAAGAAAAAATAAAAAGGAAAACAAAGAAAAAAGAAAAAACAGAGAAAGGAAAAGGAAAATCAGAGCAAATATTAATAAGAAAACAGAGAAAATATTAAGAAGAAAAGAAAAATAAGGAGAAGGAAAAGGCAGGGAAAAGCAGGCCACAGTCGGCAGCAGGCGAACCGCTCTCTGCGACGCCTCGGCGAAGGGTTATGGCAGCCACGACGGGTCGGCTCTTTACACCCAACGTGCTCGCCGGGACAGGCACGGAGCCACCGTTGCCTCGCCCGCTGGAAACAAAAATTCCCAAAAGGCACCGAAATCCCAGGCTTTGTTTTTTTCAGCTTTTGCATCGAGGAAAAAAAATAAATAAATAAAATTACAAAAAAAAAAATCAAATGACGCCGTTTCCCCCGGCGCGGGATGAGCCCTTTGTGCTCTGGGGAGCGATGGCGGCGGTGACGTCAGGGTCCCGATCCGCGTCCCTGTGACCCCACCCCGGCACCCCGGGCTGCTCCGAGCGCATCAGAAACGTGCACGGCGTCGGCAGCGGGTGCGACCCGCGGGGCCGTCACCCCGCTCCTTCAGAAACCTCCGGAAAAATCCCAATTCCTCGTTCCATCCCCAAAAACACCAAGGCCCTGGTGCCGGGAGCCAAAAAGGAGAAATCCTGGGCACGTGACCCCACGCTCCCCAAACGTAGGAACTGAGAGAATTACGAATATGACAACGAGCTGTCAAGTGGGGAAGCAGATGCGTTGCATAATTCTAATTATTTTATAGCCATCCTGTTATTGATTAGCAATAATCATACATTTTAACATTATTGCTGTGGCTTGCCCAAGAATTATGCCTCACGTGCGCTAAAACCCCGTGATTTTTCTGCGATTTTCTGTGGTCCCTTCCAATACCCACATATGGGGTTTATTTTATTTTTTTGTCCATCTGCTCAAAAATTCTTCTTATTTGAGCTGGAAGCTGCTGGGGGCAGGAGCAATAATCTGTGCCAGGACAAGAATTCCCCCAGTTTTAGGGATTTGGGTAGCGACTCCACAACAACGGTTGTTTTACAGGCGGCCTGGCGTGTCGTGAAGCGCCTGAACCCAGAGCCAGCGCCCGGTTATAAAATAAGGAACCGTTTGGTTTCATTAATAGGCCCAGCCTGGCAAGGTCTCTGCGGAGCGTGAAATATTCAGCGTTTCGGCAAACCTCGAGTGTCAAAAAAAAAATAATACAGTGAGTCAGCCCCTTCCTGACTAAAAAAGGATGAGGGAGGACAAATAAATAAATAAACAAAAATATAATTTAAAAAACCCCAAGCAATTTGGATTTCTTTATTTGTCTGCTGGCCTGCAGCATGCAGGCAGGTTGACATCTGTGAGCCTTGCTCTGCTCCCTTCATCTCTTTTCGATTCCAAGCCCCAATTTCCAAGTTCACGCCTCATTCCGAAATTGGAATTGGGTGATTTTTTTTTTTTTTTAATAATTCTTGGAAATTATATGTTTAAAAAAGAAAACAAACGGAGGCAGAGAACAACAGGTCCTGTGCAGGAAAATAGAAAGGGCTGGAGGGATGCTGGCGGCTGCAGTTCGCGTGCCCGGCCGGCGAGGCTCGCGCTGACGGCTGCTTATCGCTAACGACAAATACGCCGCATCGTTATCATCTCGCGGCGTTGAGAAAGCAAACTTCTCAAAGGCTTTCTTACACAAACAGCGTGAAAATTGTCATTTACCCGGGACGGTAGGGAGTTGGGCTTCGCTTGGCGAATAGCTGGCGTCGGAGGGACCCTCGGAGCGGCGGCCGGACGGGCTTCGGGCTGCTGGAGAGAAAAGCAAGTTTGGGGTTTGAGCACTGGGCCAGCGAGGAGCGCTGCGGAAATTACTGGATTTCTGCAAACCTCCCTCACGGGGTCACGTCAGAACGGGTTAGGCACCGTTTTCAAAATTTTTAAAAATATTTTCATTTTGATTTTGTTTAAAGATCTCCTGTTCATTCACCTCTCTTTTCCTTCCCCTCCCTCCTCTCCCAAATTTCACTATTCACCCCCACGTCCCCGCCAAACCCACTCATTCAGGTTTTTTCCCAGCCTCGCTGCGCCTCTTTGACCCTGGAAGACTCCAGCGTCTTCCCAGCCCGCAGGCTCCAGGCTGCAGCCTCGGCGTGCGGGGTGGGAGAAGAGGTGCCGTGGACTTTTGCAACCTCTACATCATCCCATCCAAAAAAAAAAAAAAAAAAAAAAAAAAAAAAAATTCAACTTTCAAAATGTTTTAATCACTTTGCGTTAGAAACCGGCTGGCAAAGAACACACGCTGGGAGTGTTTATCCGCACGGGGGGTGATGGAGCCTGGCAGCTTGAGGGCTCTGCAATATCCCGGGAAAGGAGGAGAAATAAGAGGGAGGGGGAGCAAAAGATGAAGAAGGAAACTTGTTTCTTGACAATTATTTCAAGCGGCTTCTGCATGAGGCCCAGGGGCCGCACGGTAACAGGAGAAAAGCCACCAGCACGCTGGAGAGCCGAGCGTTGCCGTACAGCCGCGTTCTTCCCCATTCCTCCCAGCGGCCATTTTGAGAGTCCCAAGCAGCTCTGCCCAGCCTTTGCCATGTGCCAGGCTGTTTTCTGCCAGAGAGCCCTGGGGTTTTTCCCCAAAAAGCCCCTTTTTCCCTCCTTGCCAGAGGGGCTGATCTCCAGAGGGGATGCTCAGCGCTGGACTTTGCACAGGGCTTTTCCTAAGCCTCGCGGCGGGGAAAGCACGGGCTGGGAGAAGGCGCTGCTGGTCTCTGGATGAATCCAGCATCAGCTCACAAAAAAATTAGCAAGGGCAGCAAGAAAAGCTCCTGGACAAGAGACACTTGGAGGCATCGAGTCCTCAGGGTGGGACATGGGGCAGCAGGAGCCAGCGCCGGGGTTGAAAGTCCCCAAAGGCTCCACAGCCAGGTGCCCCAACCCAACCTTCTCAGCCAAGAAGGGCCTTTAAAACCCCAAAGCGCTGCGGCAATTCTCTCCATTTTCCCACCAAGTAGGACCTGCGTGGGGTTTTTTGAGAAAGATCTGGGATTTGGGGCTGTTGGGTAGCAGCAGGCTTCCCTCCCGCACGCTCCCACGGCCACCGGTGCCAGTAGGCACCCGGGGATGACCCCGCACCAAGCCCTAATGAAAGTGTTTTCAGGGAGAATCCCGACTTTTCACCGCTCCTGTCAAGGGCGAGAGGAAAAGCGGAATTTTGCAGCGCCGACTCAAGCCACAGTCAATGCTCGTCACCTCTCGGGACGCAACGGGACGCGGAAGCGCCCTGAGACCATGAAAAAATTTCTGCTGGGATCGCGGGGGGGGATGCGAGTTGGGATTCTCGGGCCTTAAAAAAGCAGGAAGCAAAGGCTCTCGCTACCGTTATTTCGGGAGGCAAAGGCTCCTGCTGCTGTTATTTTTAACCAGGTTTAACTCATCTCCCCATGCCCTTTTCTAAAGCCAGCTCACCAGCCTTTCCAGGGCTGGAATTTTATTTTTTTTTTTCCTGCCAGACTCCATTTCCCAGCGCCTGGGGATGCCGATAACCCTCCAAAAAAAAACCCACAGAAAAATAAAATAAAAAAGAAACCACAACCCTTTTTTCTAATTTTCCCAAAGAACCGGGAGGCGCGAGCACTCGAGAGTCAAATTTGCCCAGGACCCGCGTCCCCTAAGAAAGCGGGGCTCATTCGCCTTCCACAAACTCCGCAGCGGCAACAAAAGTCCCTTTCAAGCCCTTCCAGACGCAAGTCCTTCAGCTCAATTAGTCAGGCACACAGGGACACAAAAAAGCCTCCCCATTCAGGCTAGTGGCTGGCTGCGGAGGACAAGGGCGAAGAAAGGATCTTTCTCCCACGCTTTCTCTGGGTGTCATAACAAGCAGAAAGCCCTCTTACGGGGGGATTATCGGAGATAAGAGTCCAATGGAGGAGCTGGGGCAGGAGAAGTCGGGGAGGAGGGGATGGGGACGGGGTTCGGAGGTTGCGGCTCCCAAGGTCGGGTGAGCACGGCCGCCGACGGCATCGTGCTCCATCGCAAATGTTTGGGTTTTTTTTTAAAAAAAAAAAAAAAAAGAAAAAAAAGAAAAAAATTACCATATTCCCCCCTCACTCCAGTGCACACATGCGCAGAATAATGCCGGTTCTCCATGGCAACCTGCTCCATCCCTCGCACCGGAGGAGGGAGGCAGCTCGCCTTTGCCCCGGCCTCGCTGCGCTGCTGGCGAACGCCTTGGCCGAGGCGAGCGGCGGGGCTGGGCAGCGCAGGCAGGCCTCCCCGCGCTCCCTGCTTCTCCGAAAAGAAGAGGTGATCTTCGGCGAAGAGCGTCGAGAAGCTCCGTGGCAAAGCTCGCGGAAACCCAGCCAGCCCTGATGATGCTCCCAGGGATGGGTGGCTTGAAGATTAAAATGAACTTTTTTCCCATTTTAAAAAAAAAAAGACGACAAAAAGAAAAGCCGGGGTGGGGAGTGCTTGGTGGATTTTGTTGTTCAAAGCCAAAACAAAGGGGAAGAAGGGAGGAAATGCTGTGGAGGACGGGGTTTGTCAGCAAAACCCCAGGGCGGGTGGGTGGCTCGGGGTCACCGGCGCTCCGTGGTACCCGTCCAGCCCAGCGAAGCCTCCCGAGCCCTCGGAGCTCCCCGCAGCCAAAGGGGTCAAACCCCGCACTCCCAGCCACGCCAGAGCAGGGAGAGAAGTCCTCTGGATACCAACGGGGCCTTGCAGGATTAACCAAAGTTCCCGAGTGAAATACGTGCCAAATTCCTTTCAGCAACCAAAGTTCTATTCCTAATTTCCCACGGCTCTTCCATCTACTCCACGTGTGGCTGCTGCACTTCCAGCTCTTTTCAAAGACACGATTCCTCTCCCGAAACCGGGGGCACAGAGGCAAATTCAAAGCAAACGCTAGAAAAATCCACAGGGTTTTTTCCCCCCCTCCTGCTCAGCCCCGAGCCCCTGCGGATCGCTGCGGCGGGATGCCCCCGCTCCCGGCACCATCGAGGAGCGGATCACGAGAACATCTGAGTTTAGCCACGTTTTACAAGGATCAGGGAGGGGATATAAACCCTCCAACTCGGGGACGGAAAGCCGAGGAACTCTCTTGGAATACATTATCCCGTAATTGTCGGGTTTCAAGCACTTTTCCCCCCAAGCAGCTGGTGCCTGCTGATGCCAGGGAAAGGTTGTTTGGCCCAGCAGCGTTCCTGCCCAGCTCAGCCCGGGAATCCCTGAAACAATCCACTCCTCTGGAACACCGGAGAAGCCGAGCAGTTCACTCATCCCTAAAATAGTGGGTATTTACCAGAAGGGGGGGGAACAGATGAAACAAAGCAGGATCTGCGAGGAGAACTCTTCCTCCTTCCCACCCGGTGCCTCTGGAAGGGCGATGAGGAGCTGGGGGACCCCCTTTCCCCCCACTCATAGCTCACACACTGATCCA
Organism: Opisthocomus hoazin; assembly: GCF_030867145.1. NCBI lineage: Eukaryota > Metazoa > Chordata > Aves > Opisthocomiformes > Opisthocomidae > Opisthocomus > Opisthocomus hoazin. Next base: position 93,860 of record NW_027448873.1, read on the forward strand.
GGCGCCTTATTTCCCCCCTCCCCAAAAAGGGACGAGTTCAAGGGACGAATTCTGAGCATCCAGCAGGCAGAAGCCTGCTGAAGGTCAAGTTAAAGCTGGTCTGCCTGCACCGACCCAAGCGACGCAAGGCCGCGGGACGAGCCAACAGCCCCCCCAGAGCCACACTCAGGGCTGAGCCATCCCACCACGCCGATGAATACCCAGTCTTTTTCCTACCCAACCCTTCTTAGCTTTTTTTTTCCCCACTCTGAAAGCCTGCGTTTTCTCCCTGTCCCAGAGCAAGCTCCATCTCACACCCCGTAAAAATATATCGCATGAGACCCGGCCGTTAAACCAGCAGATGCACCCGACACGGATGCTCCCTCCTCCTGCACCAGCATCCCGGTGCTACTCGCTTTGTCCGGCAACACTAAGAGCCCCAAAACTGGAATTAAAATGATTTTTACACCCAGCCCGGGCTGCCAAAGCTGCAGCCGAGGCCACGGCCGTCACTGCTGGGTGAGGATTACACAGCTTAGCTCTGCAGTTACAGGTGCCGGGTCCAAGTATGGTCCCAGCTGTAGCGGGATAAATCCTGGAGTTCTACGGCAGCACGAGACTGCGACTCACTGATAACTGGAGACGGATTCAGCCAGGAACCCCGATCCAAGACGTCCCCCTCCCCCTTAGCCTTGCAGACATCAGCACCTAAGGACACCTTCCCAGCCCCGGCATTCCATGGGTGGCACGGTGCTCCTAAACCAAGACTTCCCAGCTCTTTTTCTGCAGAACTAACCACGGCCAGCACAGCTTTGCAGGTGGCCAGACCCTCCCAGCTCCAAAGCCCCCCCAGCCGTCGCCCTTTCCCCCTGCATTTTACGGCGTCGGGGGGAAAGGCAGCGAGTGGGGAGGTGTCGGGACTCACACGCACACGTCCCTTCCTATCTCCATCCCTGAAAACCCCGCAGGGCACGCCAGAATGCGGCCCCAGGACTATTTTTAGGGCTCCCCCTCCCTGCACGAGCCTGGGTCAGCAAAACCTCCCGCCATGGGTGATGGGGAGAGGCGAAGCTGCCGGCGCAGGCGACGAGTGCCGCAGCTCCGCTTTCACATCCAATCACCCCGGCTGCATCTGAGCGACCTGCCCGCTGGCGAGCCGTCTCCTCCGAGCAGCCCGAAGACCACAGAGCTCATCATTTTCCTTCCAGCTGTGTGTGTCCCCCCCCCCCCAGCCCCTGGGCTCTGTCCCCCACTTTCACTGGGCAGCGTGACGAGGAGCCGTCCGGTCCCGTTTGCTGGACACTGCGTTGCACCCTGGGATGAGGGGGAGGAATTTAAGAAATCCCCTCTCCCTTTTGTTCCTGCCGTACAGAGACCGGCACCGAACTCCCCGAAGCCATCACGGGGTGTTCAAACCACCTGGCAAAGCGCCGCGCGTCGGCGGCCAGACCCACATCCGCAAAGCCACGGCGGGGTCGGGGGCCAGGGTCTGCGAGAAGAGGCAGCTGCCTACACCCCTACTTCGGTCCGGGGACCGAAACCGGGGGTCCCGGGGCGCAGAGCTCAGGCGGTGAATTCTGAGCATCGCCCCAGCCTCCATTCCCACACACCCGCCGCTCGCTGAAATTAAAGCAGGGCCTGATCTGATTCCTATGGCGGCTTAGCGCGCCCACTCAGCCGGTTTATCATAATCCCGACATAAAAATCGCTCCCTTGAAAACGCTCAGAGGTTTCGAAGCCCTGATTGTTTGAAGAGGAAAGGCTCTGTGCTCGGCACAAAGACGAGCTCCCCTCTCAGCCCCGGTCCGGCAGCTGGAGGCTTTGAGAAACATTTTTGACCCCCGGAGGTACCAATGGCGGGCAGCCTCACGCTTTCTCTTGGCACAGAGGTCACCCCCAAACCCAGCCTAACGAGGTGCCCTGGACCGCGCGTCATGTGGACCCGACACCCCAAAATCAGCAGGGACCGATGCTGGGAGCGAGCCGCCGTCACCCGCCTCGAGAGCACCTCTAACAGCCACCCCCCCTCCCTCGCAAACCTGGCTGTGATCGCTCGGAGGAAGGCAATATACCCACATATTTCAAAAATATATAGATACACACAGATGAACAGCTCATATCCCTCCAATTTCTTTGTGGCTGCACCGCGGGGCCATTCCACACCTGCCCAGCCCACGGCAGGCAGGAGCACGGGGCCCATGGAGCTGCGGTGGGAGGGAGAGGATGGGGAGGAAGAGAGGCAATTTGTGCTCCGTGGAGACCTCGAAGGGCTTGAGCCGTCAGGGCCTCCTTTTGTTTGCAGTTTCAAATTGTAAAAGGCTAGCAGAAAATTCCTTCGGTCAGGAAATGTCTGCTTTCCTCAAATCCTGATTTTTAAAATTTTTTTAAAATTATTTTTCACAGTTTGGGGCTGAGAATTTGCTAATATTACTTATTAAAAAATGCAAAGGTTGTATCCTTTGCAGAGAAAAAGGTGAATCCCCACTGGCAGCACTGACCAGCACCAATCTTTCCGCACTCTCGCCAGCCCCCCAACCCGCCGTGCCGGCCCGCAGCGCATCGCTCCGACGCCGAGAGGGGCGCGGAGGGGCTTCGGACTCGGCGATGAACTGACCTGCCACATTTCCGCATCCCTGGTAATAAGCATCAAGGACAGGAGCTAAAGGCGACTCGGTCACAAGCTCTTCCCTAGACGAAAGTGATATATTGAATGAAATTAATAATTATCGATAATTACATTTGTATAGGCTACTTCATCTCAATGATTTACTGAACTATAGAAAATTAGTATTGCATTTGGTCCTTTTTTTATTTTTTCTCCAAACACACTGCTTCTAAGCACAAAAAGGAATGTGGAGGGCTAATCTCCCCATACAGAACACGCGAGCGTATCTCCTATTAATGTCTCCAGCAGTCACACAGCCATAGGGGAGAGCAGAGTAGACAGTGCTGAGCGTTAACCAGTCAAATCATGGTGTCCAAGCAAGCTTAAACGGCCACACGTAAGCTGCAATTTGGATCAACGTCATGCCAACACACTGGGCTTGCTTCTTGCTACTGTATTCCAGTCAGAATTCAGGGAGAAAAGAGGAAAAAATATAAATAAAAAATCAGATATTTTCATGACTATTCCAGTTCACGTTCCCAACGGCCTTTGAGAGCACCATGCAGCCAGTTCCACCGCTGGGAACGGTCACCCATGACAAGAACATCTGAATTCAAAAGAAATCTCCACCTGCACAGAGAGGGACCCGGTCCAATGGCACCCCCAGACCCCAGGGGGCTGCGGCAAAGCTCACGGCGCCGAGAACCCCGAGAGACCCACGCCATGGTCTGCTCCCACCCAGGAGCCCGGCCAGGCTGGGAGCACAAAGGGATGGGTGAAGACCTGGAGGTGCTTCAGCCCCATGGTGTCACCACATCCCCCAGCAGAAGGGAGGGTTCGCGACCATTTTAAAGGGCGTTTTTGTAGCAAGAAACGAGGTGCACAAGCTCCAGATAGCTGGGTTGGGCACAAAGGGCTTTAAACCCATCCTTCTCCATCACCGACCACCACGGGCACCTCCTGCCCCGGGATCCGGCTCCCCACACTCCGGGTTGCAAAATTCCCCACCAAGTTTCGCCCGCATCCCAGTTCACATCCCCCCACTCCTGCTCGTGCCTTTGTTATACCCAAGCAAGTGACACCACCAAAGATGAGCCTATGGTGGTGCCGCCTTGGCCCCGCGCGGACCAGGATTGGTCACCCAGGAGCACCAAAAGACGACCGCGTCGCCACGCTTCCAGCCCCGGATTGGACAAAAGGTGCTTTTCCCCCCCCCCCCCCCCGTCCTTGAACGAAGACACCGGCCAATGGTGGGTGGCACATGGCAGCTCACCAGTGGAATAAAAGTCCCTCATCCCCCACGCGCTGGTCCCTGGGCGAGCCACCGCACCCCTGCACACGAGGGCTCGTGGGCCACCACTCAGTGCCGGCGTTCGCCCACAAACACGTCCCAGTCTGCAAGCCTGGTGGGTGCCGGCTCAACCGGCAACCGTTCTCCTCCCGGCTCGGTTTGCCTTGGAGGGATGAAGGAGGAGAGCTCCACACAGTGACATCCCACTGCCACCAATGCCAAGGGCGTCCAACATCATCTGATAAGATGCTCGGGGTGCGAGCATCCGTGGAGGATGCTCTCCCCCATTCCATGGACCAAGGCTCGGATGCTTTCTGGAGCTGCTTCTCCATTGCCCTGCCCTCCACCATGTCCCCCTCCAGCTGGGGACAAGCCACCAGGCCAGGAGAGCGGCGTTTTGGCCTCACCCAAAGGAGGAGCAGCAAAGCGATGGAGAACAGGGGATAAAATCAGAGCCTGTAAAAAACTTCCCCGCGCCCGTGCCACGGCCGGCGCGGGCTGCAGAGCAACGCCAGGAACAATGGCAGCACCTCGCTGAACCTCGGAGGGACGACGGAGAGGGTTGCCTTCAGCTTTCCCCAAGCAGATCACTACAGGGAGTTAACACATGCACTAAATTATTCTGAATTACAGGGCCGGGGGTGAGGGGGGAAGAAATACCTTGTTTATTAATTTAAAGTAATCATACGAGCAGGGTAAATCTCTCACATTACACCCAGAACTACAGCCTTTCCCTGGACAAGGTACCAGGGACAGGTTCTTCTGCCTTTTCCTTTTTTTTTTTTTTCTTTCTTTTTTTTTTTTTTTTTTTTTTAAAAAGACCCTGATGAGCACACGAGCGAAACGAGCGGGTCCAGCATGGGTCAAAAGCCAGCTCTTTTTCTACACCTCTCACCCAAAGCTTTTCAGAAGTTGCAATGCGATTATTTCTCCTTTCCAAAATTAGTTCAGGTGCTCTCACCCAGATTTGTTCTTTATTATTACAAAATTATTATTTTTTCCCCCCCTGGGATTCACCATTCTGAGATTATATATACTGTAGATCTTAATCTACCACCAGATCTTTGTGTTCTGCTAAGCAACACCAAGCCACCTTTCCGAAGAGGCAGCTGTGGTTTGCGGGTGGCAGCTAAGGCAACCGCTCTGCCCACAAACCGCGCCTGGGAAGCACCCAGTCCATCTCTTTGACCCAAAATTCCCTTCTACAGGAGAGCAGGTAAAAAAAAAAAAAAAACAACCAACAATCTCAGTTTCCTGAAGGAAGAGGTTGATCTATAATCCAGTGAAAGGGGTAAAGACCAGCATGAATCTGCGGAGAGGGTAAACTACACAAAATCGAC